>NW_002476569.1:290804-423821 GCF_000189635.1 Tetrahymena thermophila SB210
ATATATTAAGATATTCATATATTTATTTATTTATTTCAAAGAAATCTTTTACATTTTTTTTAATAAAAGGCTTAATTTAGCAAATAGTCTTTCTATCCTAAAATAAGATAACCATTTTCTAGATAATTATTGGAGTTGAATTTTCATTTATTTATTAATATTACTTACAATCAAAGCCTAATTAGTACAAATTAATTAATCAATCTACTTAAATAAAAAATATTAGGCTGATGACCCACCCTTTTTTTAATGAAATAAAAGTAAATCTTTTTAAGAATGAATGTGATAAATAATAAAAAATATTTTATAATTATTGTTTGTTATATTTTGATTTAAAGTATAAAAGAATTAATAAGCTTAAAGAAAAAACGCCTAAGTAAAATTAATAAAAACATCTATCTATCTGAAACCGCAATAAGGGAATCAATTATAGGTGTGGTCTTATTATGGTATACATAAATAAGATATGTTATAAAATTAGAAAAATAAAATAGACTATATAAAAGTGAATGAATAAAAATAAAAAAAATCTTGAGATGAGATCTAATTTAATTTTAGAAAAATTAATTAAAAGCTAAATCATAAAAAATAAATGCTTAATCTAGTAACAATTAGAAGATAAAATTTCAATTAAATAGACATTTGCTATATAAGATTTATTATTAGAATAATTGTAAAAATTAATAAATAGTTCATTTTAACTAATAAACAAAACGTATTAATGCTAAGAAAATATAAACTGTTATAAAATTTTAATTCAAAAAAAAAAATAGATTTTAAATGTGTTTTTTCATTCAAATAGTCTTTACATCAAACATGTTGAAGTTTTATAAGTGAAATTATTTATATTTGTTATTTAATTTAAAATAAATAATGTATTTTTATCCACTTTGATTTATATATTTACAATTAATAATTAAATAAATATCTGTTTATTGCTCAAAACAAAAGAAGAATATAAATAATTAAATAAGAAAGAAATGTTTATTATTATTATCATTTATCTTACATTTTCATTCTTTCACTCATCAAATATAATCAATGATTTGGTGGATAGATTTTAATAGATTTTTTATTTACACTTGTTCATTCAATTAGTTAATATATATTTTTCATAAAAATAATAAATAAATAGCGTATAAATAATCAAATTAGAATCATCTATTGGCTTTTAAATATAGATATTATATACTTTTTGGCTGGTTTTTAACTTAAACATTTTGTACATAATTTCAATTTTATAGCTGAGTTGATAGATAGATAGATAGATAGATAGATAGATAGATATTACTGCTAATTTATTTAGATGGAAATATAAACTTTATTTCTAAGAATTTAATTAAAATAAATGCAAATAATAAATGATAAATTTAATAAAAAAGAGTAAATTAAATTTCTTTAAACATTTATCAAATATAGTGAATGAATGGATGGATATATTTTAATAGATTTTTTATTTACACTTGTTCATTCAATTAGTTAATATATTGTTGTCATAAAAATAATAAATAAATAGCTATAAAATAATCAAATTAATTATCATCTATTGGCTTTTAAATATAGATATCATATACATTTTTGCTGGTTTTTAACATAAAAAAAACTCTTCAAATATTGCATTAGAGGAGGGATAAACATATAAATATGTATAAATAAGAAAACCATTTTTAAAAGCAATATCTTGACAAAGTTACTTTTCAGCTCATTTGATTTACTAAATTTTAAATAGTAACTTAATTCATAAATTTTTGAGAAAAATAGATAAAATAAAATTGATAATCAATCAATGATAAAAGCCAATTTTAGCTGTTCACTAAATGATAGTATTACAAAAAAATTGATAAGTAAATTAACTAACATAAAGTAGAAAAATATAACCTAATCTTTATTTAAAAGCTAATATGTATTATTAACGTTACAATTAAATATATAAAAGTATGCAGTTAATTATCATAACGTCACTAAATACTTAACTCAAAATAATTAATTCATGTTTATAAAAAAATAATTAATTCATGTTTATAAACAAATAATTGACTCGTTTAATTTCGTTTAATTTGGATAATGAGGATTTTTTTTTACTTTTTACGTAATATATAGAGTGTGGTAGATCATATATATAATTTAGTTATTTATTTATTTTTCACTTCTAAAATACATTAAAATAAACCAATTTCAAACCAATTTATTTATTTTTGCACTTTTCAAAGTTAAATTCCTTTATTCATATTAAGTACTTTAATTAAAAAATTTCAGGCTTAATTTGATCCGGTAAAAAAAGAATTCTTCTTTTTTTAATAATTGACTAGTTAATAAATTGCTAAAATTCTGACGTATTTTAATTTAATTAATTACTAAAAATTAGCCAGAATATTTTCTTTTTAATTTACAAATTTTCAAAAGACTTTTTTTGATTTAAGTAAGTTCTCCCAAAAATCTATTTAAATACAAATATTTTGGGTCTCCTAAATAGTTAAAAAAGTGTTTAGTGCTTTCTATTAAACATTTTAAAATATATTTTGCCATACAACTAACTAAAATGAAAGGAGCAGAAATTTTGGTTGTCTTTTAATAGAAAAAACTATAAATCCATTTTTTCTTAGTTTAACATGAAAATGAAAAATTATTAATTTCTAAATTTTTATTTTCTATCCATTTTGATGACTCAATTAATTAATAAATATATTTTTTTGCTTTATGTTTTCATATTAAAAGTATAAACAAAAATGCAAATAAATATCTTACTTAATATTTGATGTAATTAAAATAAATTTACAATCATATAATAAATTCTCTCACTATCAAAGACGTCGAATATCGAATATTCATAATTCTTTATACTAATTCTATATGCTTTGATGTTATGAATTAAAATATATTTTGATTAGCTATAATATTTTTTAATATCCAAAAATGACTATCATATTTTTAGATTTTATGCATTAAGTATCAAACAATAAATTTTAATATTTAACAATAAATATGTATTTTGTCTTCGTTAGATTAATGAAAAATTATAGCTTACTTTTTTTAATTACATTAAAATATTAGCAAAAAGTATATTTCTTTGATATCTTTCTTAATTTTTTACGTATTATCTAAATTTGATTTCAGGTAAAATTTTATTTTGAAAATAATTAGATTACAATATTTGCATTTACTTTCAATAATCATGTTTCCCAAAAAGCCTTGTTCAATGCTATCTATCTGTCTTTTAATCATTTATCGAAGTAAAAAAAAAAATAAAATAAATTTCTATGTTTTAAATTTTTTTAAAAATAACAATCAGTTTATTGCATTCTATTTAGAAATTTATTTTTTAAATAATTCTATTTTAATAAAAAGATTGTGCTTTTCTCTTTACTATTTTCAAGGAATGCACTTACAATAAATAATTTGATGTAATTTTAATATTAATCTTTTATCTCATGTTCGTTAGGTGTTATCTTCTTAAAATATTGCAAAAATTATAAGCAGATATTTTAAAATTAATATATTTTTTTAAATATTTGATAAAGATTTTTAAAATATTTTTGAGTTTCAATATTTTAAAAAATTGACAAATAATATGCCACAATAATAAATTAAAATTTTATTCGTATCCATCTTTAAAATTCTATATCTTTTTATAAATAGATAGATAGATAGCATGCATTTTATTTTACTCTTTGTACAACTGGTATAAAAAAAATAAATCTATTTGAATATTTCACCAAAATTTTTGATTTAATAATAATTTCAGGCAATTATTAATATGAATTGAAATTTTAAGCTAATGATATTTTCTTTTATTATTAGGTGAATTTTTAGCTTTAATTTTTTTAGTTTGAATAACTTTAGTCCTGAAATTGTAACATTCTATTTTAACTAGTAAATTAATTATCAAATAATTTTAATTAAGATAGAATGGAATATTATTTATATGAATTTATTTCTGGCTATTTCTTTCTTTGATCAGAAAAAATTAACTAGTTAAAATTATTATAAAACCGGATGATATTTAAGTATTTTGAAATAAATAAATTCAAAAAAAAATAAAGAAAATACTTCTTAAACAAAAAAAAAACATTCTTTCATTAAATCTTTCAAAATGAATAAATCAATACTTTTAATTGCTTTTGTTTTATTTGCTGCTTATGCAAATGCTTAAACATGTGGTACTAACGCATCATCAGTTTCAGGAACATGTTTGTGTAATCAAGGATATTATGGTACTAGTGCTGCATAAGGTTAAACTTGTACTTAATGCCCTACTGGAACTACTACTGCTGCTCCCTCTACCACATCTAACACTATGGCCGGTGCTGATGTTAGTGCCTGCACTTAATGCTCAGCTAACTACTAAATGACTGCCGTCGCTGCTGCTGCAGCTGCTCCTGCACCTGCTGCTGCTGCTACATGCGTTGCTTGTCCTAATAATAGTGGAAATACTGGAGCCACTGTTGTTGGTGATCTTTCATAATGCAACATTTGCAAAGCTGGTTATTATTAAACTACTGCTGCTAGTACTGGAGTTGCTTCTGCTTGCTAACAATGTCCTAGTGGTACTTCAGTTGCTGGCTCTACATCATCAACTGCTTGTACTTCTAGTACTACAAGCTCAAAGATGCTTTTTGCTTCATTAGCTATTTTAATTACATCTTTATTAGCTTGAATTTGATATGAGCTAGAATAATAAACATTAATCAATAATCTTAAATTTATTATAAATGAATGATAGATTTTAATAAATATTTTAGTTGTTTGTTAAATATTGGTCGTTTGATTTATAATAAATAAATAAATATTCTTTGTTTAACTTTTCACTTAATATTTCAAAGAATTCTTTTCATTTATATTCTTATTAAACAAATTAATTAATAACTATTCAGGTAAAATTTTAATAGATTTTTTACAATAAAAATAATTGACAATCAATCTTCTTTGAGATTGATTTATTTATTTATTTATTGCTCAACATTCTGATTTAAAAAAGTATTTTTATCAAATTAAAGTATAATTATTTAGATTTGATGATTAAATTAAGAATAAAAACTTAAAAATATAAATTAAATAAATCAATTATCTATTTCTTTATTTATTTTATAGGTATATTAAGTAAGCTCAAAAAGTAAAATAAAATATTCTTAATCTTCTTACTCCAATACCAATAACAATTTAATGATGAGATAATTCTTTTGATTTTATTGAAAATTATTTGTATTTTTATTTATTTATGTATGTATGTATCTGACTAAATTATATCTTATTCCACTCAACAATTAATTAAAAGATCATTTAATTTAAAATATTACATACAAGCTTAAAACTCCTCTTTGTTTTTCTTCTTCTACTATTAATATATTCTAAATTAAAATTTCACGCAATTTTAAAATTAACAAATAAAGCTAAAAAAATCAAAGAGTAAATAAATATTTTAATTCATCAAATTCTTAATTAAACTGGCACTTTTTCGATAATAAAAAATATTTTATATATTTTAAGAATTCCTTAAAAATAATTTTTTAAACATTTAATATAGAAAAACAAACATTAATATTTAAAATATTTTAAAAATAAAACTTTAAACAAATAATCTAAATATCAATTAATATTTCATTTATATATATATATCCTTAGTTAATGTAGTTGTTCTTGTATATTTTATTAAGGTTATTGTATATGATAAAGATGGAAAATATTACAATCAATTTCCTGCTATACTACTAATACTTCAGTTAGTCCTCTTACTTTATAATAGAGGAGCTAAATATAAATGGTAAATGCTTGTTTAAGTGTTTGAAACTAATGCTAAGCTAATACCTATATTATTGCTGCAACTGATATCTTCTAATGGTAATTTCTATTTCTAAAGGAGTGAATACTTCTGCTTTTACTTGCTAATTTTACCCAATTAATAATACATCTGCTGCTAAAGTTGGGTAATGCGATTAATTACTTTTCTAATTAAAATTCAAGCTCAAAAATCATGCTTACTTTTTTATTTGATTGTTTGTTTGTTTGTTTATTAGTCAATCTATTTTAATGTTATCTTTATTTGAGTGAAAAGACTAATAATTAGAGATACTTCATAAAGAAATCTTGATTAACAAATAAATATCATTATGCTTATTATGCTTGAATATTAAATCTACATCAAAAATAATAAAATTATTTTTTAAAAATATTTTTAATTGAAAAATATCTTAAAAATAAATTTAAATTAGAATTTCTTAGCTGATAAAATATTTTTATTAGTAGATTTATTTATTATTTACAAAAAATTAAAATGTCGCGCTTTTATCATTAAGGATATATATTATTTTTAAATCCCATCCAAATTAAAAATAAAATATCATTCAATATCATCGCACCTGTGATATTTATTGAAACTTTCTTTGAGTTATTTAGATTCAAAAAAATGTCTAAACAGTTTATTTTGAAAATAATTCATTCAGAATAGGATAAAGTAGATTGGTTGATTGTCTTTTTGTTTTTTCCAACAATTAATTCGTTAATTTATTTTAATTTAAAAAAAATTCAGGCCTAATTTAAATATATTTTTAACCAGAGTTATTTTTTCTTCTACTTTAATTTAATTAATTTTTAGTATATTTTTTGTTGACTATATCTTAAATTCAGGTAGGTGATTTAGTTAAATCTCTATCTATTTTTTATTAATATTTCGTTTAAAGAGGGTAATTGATAGATAATTTTTATAATTCATCAGAAATCAAAAAATAATAAATAAATTAAACCCAAGAAAGATCTTTCATTAATTCAATTACAAATGAACAAGCTAACTCTCTTAATTGCCTTTATAGTTTTTGCATCATATGCAAATGCTTAATGCGCTGCTAATGCTCAAGGAAATTTAGGTTCTTGTATGTGCAATCAAGGATATTATGGTGTTAATGCTGAAAATGGAGGTACTTGTAATTAGTGTCCTACTGGAACTACTACTGCTTCTCCTTCTTTATCAGCTGGTGGTAATACAAATGCCAGTGCTGATTTAAGTGTCTGCAACTAATGTTAAGCTAACTAATACATGACTGCTGCAGCTGCCGCCGCTTCTAATGGTAATGCTGCCACTGCCGCTTAATGCTCTAACTGTCCCACTGGAACTGGAAACAACGGAGTATAAAGCTAAGGGGATGTTTCTTAATGCAATATCTGCTAAGCTAATTATTACTAAACTGCTGCTGCAGTTACTGCTTCTAATGGAGTTACTGCAGCTGCTGTTACTTGCTAATCTTGCCCTAACGGAAGTACTTCTGCTGCTGGTGCCGCTTAATAAGCTAGCGATTGTTAATCTAATTAAACTACAAGCTCCAATATTTTATTAATATCTTTATCTGCTTTAATCTTATCAATATTTTGATGAAATTACAAAAATATTAAGAAATATTTTTAATATAATAAAGAAATAAATAAATAAATATAATATGTATAAAGTATGTATTAAATAGTATTCTAATTTTAATTATTATTTTCAATATAATATTTTTATCATTTAAATTTTTTAATGTTAGTATAGTTATTCTCAAATAATTATTTCGCTGTGAGTAGGATATATAAATTTAGTAGAATAATTAATATTTTTATGAATTAAAAGAAAATTTAAAAATAATAAAAAAAACTGTATCAGACAGAGTAGGTTTCGAACAGCTCCAAGACCTATTTTTTATTTACTCTTTATTTTTTTATTCTATAAAATATTATATATTGTTCTACTAAATATATATATATATATTTCTTACTCACAAAACTATTGTGTGAGAATAGCTAGCTCTATTTGTAACAATAAATTAAACAGAAGTAATTATTTCTTATTTTTTTTTACAACTTCCACTTTTTTAAATACTAATGAGTAAAAATTAATTACTTAATTTTATAAGGGTTTTAATTCATTAATTAATTAATAAAATACTTCAATATAAAAAATTTTAAAAAAATAAACAAAACTGTCAGCTGAAAAAAAAAAAATTTTAACTCCCCCCCCCCCCTTAATTTATGGGTATTTTTAAATTTTCATATGATAGTATGTTGCTGTTGGTCCCAAAATTCAATTTCATATAAATATTGTCAAGTTTTTTGCTTATCCTTTATTATTGCTTTTTCTTATTTTATTAGTTAATTTGGAGTAGTGATTATCTTGTAATCCACATATCTATCTATCTTATCATCATTAGATTAGAAATTCTTCTCAAGGTTTAATATTTATTCTTTTATTTCTTTCATTAAATTAAAAATTTCTTCAAATTATAAATTTTGAATTTGATATTTTTAAATTTTATTTAGTCACTAACATATATTAAGATAACTAATATTCAAACTAGTATTAAATATTTAGTATATGTTCAATCAATATTTATAGGAATGCCTTGCTCATAAAATTGGTAAAAAATTTAAAAAGTTTTTTTGTATATATTTTAAATAAAAATTCAGTAGAATTATTTATAATTTCTAATTTGAGATTTATTAATTTTGTAAAATAAATTAATTTTTACTGTTTTAACCCTTGTAAATAATATGCTTGCTAACTTTGATTTTATAATATAAGGTTAAAGGCTTTTTATTGAAAATAATCCCTGTTATATTAAATTGTTAAAAGAATGCTTCTTTGTTTTTTAATTAGGAAATACTCCAAATAACCAAAAAAAATTCAAAATTTAATTATAAAAAATGCTTCTTATTATTTATTTTCATTTTTAAATAGAATTTTTTAAATTAAAAGGAAATTAATAAAAAACTTTCTAATATTTTTATATTTTATTTTAAAATTATTGTTATCAGAATTCAATAAAACATACTGTTATTTATTTTTTCTTTCCAGTTAATTTATTAACTATTTTTTTTCTATTTAATTTAATTTCACGCTTAATTTCAATTTATTTAAATTCATGCTTATTATTTCAATTATCCAATTTTTACTTGCTATTATTTAATTAATCATAAATCAGGTAGATTTTAATTTTGCAAATAAAATTTGTTATTTAAATACAATCCAAAAAAAGTGAGTAAACATTTTTATAATTAATCAGAAATTTAAAATTAACAAATTCAAAATAATTAATTACTAGTTTCAATAAAATTCTTTAACTAACTCAATTAATTTTTGGAATGAACAAATCAATTCTTCTTTTAGCTTTTATTGCTTTTACTGCTTATGTAAATGCTCAATGCGCTACTAATGCTCAAGGAAATGTAGGTTCTTGTATGTGCAATCAAGGATATTATGGTACTAATGCAGAAAATGGAGGAAATTGTAATTAATGTCCTTCAGGAACTACTACTGCTTCTCCTTCATTATCTACTGGAGGTAATACAAATGCTAGTGCTGATGTAAGTGTATGCAATTAATGTTAAGCTAACTTATATATGACTGCTTCAGCTGCTGCTGCTTCTAATGGTAATGCTGCATCTGCTGCTCAATGTTCTACCTGCCCTACTGGAACTGGAAATAATGGAGTATAAAACTAAGGTGATCTTTCTTAATGCAATATCTGCTAAGCTAATTATTACTAAACTGTTGCTGCAGTTGCTGCTTCTAATGGAGCTGCTGCCGCTGCTGTTACTTGCTAATCTTGTCCAAGTGGAAGTACCTCTGCTGCTGGTGCTGCATAATAAGCAAGCGATTGTTAATCTAATTAAACCACAAGTTCAAAAATAATATTGGCATCATTATCTCTTTTAATGTTAGCAATATTTGCTTGATAAAAAATTTTTCTTACTAACTAAAAAAATATAAATAAATAAATACTGATATAATAAATTTGTATTTAATACAATTGTAATTTATATTTAAATTTTTGCATTGTAAAATTTGATAAGATTCTTTAAATACTTATTCTAATCTTCCTGAAATTTATTAACATTAAATTATTTTAAATAAAATATTGTTTCTTTTAAAATTATTTTTTTAATGATAAAGTTTGTTTCATTATTTATTTTTATCAGAACCAAAAGAATTTTTCTAAATTTTTAATGTCTTTCCTCAAAAAGTGTAAAAAAATATTTTATATAAGTATATTTTTAAAAATATCCTTTTCATCATTTTTGAAAAAAATCTTGGGTATCAATTAAAGTCATTTTAATTTAAGAGAAACTGCGTTTATAAGATGAAAAAAAAGAGGTTATTTTTTAAAGTCTTAGATTATAAGAATTAACACATATTTACTTTAATATAAAAATAATAATTAAAAATGTACTAAATTTTTAGATAAAGATACTTAATATTTTCTAAACATTTATTATCTATCTATCTGTCTAAGCTAACAATATTAAAAATTTTCATAGTATAAAAAAATATTTTGAGTAGAAAATCTATCTATTAATTTTAAAAATCTTAAATCAGGCAATAATTTAAATTGATATTTTATTTTAGGATAGAAAAATTTACAATTTGAATTTTCTTTTCATTATAATAAGAATTTAATTTAATATTTTTTTAAAGTTTTTCATGTAAGAATTTATCATATTTTATTTTTACTTTCAGTTATTTTTTCCATCAAAAGTTATTTTAATTTGAAAAACTTCTGGCTTAAATTAAAGTAATTTATAGCCACAGTTTATTTAATTTACCTTCTATTTATATTGATTAATCTTAATTATTTTTTACTAAATTCAGGCAGATTTCATTCTTGCTGGCCACAATTTTTATTTAAATATTAAGAGAAGGTAAAGGAAAGTGTTTGATTTTATAATTCATCAGAAATAAAAACTAATCAAAAAAAATAAAAAGATTAAACACTTTTATAAACTCTTTTACTAATTTAAAATGAATAAATCTTTATTACTTATTGCCTTTGTGCTATTTGCTGCACATGTAAATGCTTAGTGTGCTTCTAACGCTCAAGGAAATGTAGGTTCTTGTATGTGCAATCAAGGATATTATGGTGTTAATGCTGAAAATGGAGGTACTTGTAATTAGTGTCCTTCTGGAACTACTACTGCTTCTCCTTCTTTATCAGCTGGTGGTAATACAAATGCTAGTGCTGATTTAAGTGTATGTAACTAATGTTAAGCTAACTACTACATGACTGCTGCAGCTGCCGCCGCTTCTAATGGTAATGCTGCCACTGCTGCTTAATGCTCTAACTGCCCCACTGGAACTGGAAATAACGGAGTATAAAGCTAAGGTGATGTTTCCTAATGTAATATCTGCTAAGCTAATTATTACTAAAGTGCTGCTGCAGTTGCTGCTTCTAATGGAGTTACTGCCTCTGCTGTTACTTGCTAATCCTGTCCTAATGGAAGTACTTCTGTTGCTGGAGCTGCTCAATAAGCTAGTGATTGTTAGTCTAATTAAACCACAAACTCCAAAACTCTTTTAGTCTCTTTGTCTATTTTAATTTTATCAATTTTCGTATGAAATCACTTAGAAAAATCTTTAAGAAATCTATACCAATTAATAAATATCAAATTTAATGAAATTTAAACATTCTCTTTAATTAAAAAGATTATTTTAATAAAAAATTAAGTTTTTTGTAAAATATATATATATAATTTGAGATGTACTTAATTTCACTCAATATGCTTTGTCCTTATAAAATATTTTCAAAATTAATACCTTTATTTATTTATTTATTTATTTATTTATTTATTTATTTATTTATTTATTTATTTATTTTTATAGTGTTTAGTAAAAATAAATCTTCATTCACAGTTTGAAAAAATATTTTTATTTTTTTTGGTTTGATAAGCTTAAAATTAAGTTAAAAATAATTAAATAAACTATGAATGAATATTGCACAATTTTTTGCATATTTTATGGAGAAAGTAAGTATTCATAGATATTTAAAATAAGAAAGTTAGTTTTTCATTTTAAAAAATTTTACGCTAATAAAAATTTTTAATTATAAAATTATGTTTCTTCTAACATTTTTTATGTATGTTTTGAATTATATTACCATTTAAAGTAATTATTGTAAGTCTTTTTAAATTAAGTCTAAAAATAAACTCAGAAAGCAAATAAGAAAATAATATTAGAAATACAAATCCCTAATGACATCTCAATTTCAATATATTTTTAAAAAATAAATTAAGATTTAAAAATTTTATGATACCAAAGATTAAATGAGGTTATTTTTTCAAAATAATTGTTATCAGAATTGAGGAGAAAGGAGTTATTTTATTTTTTCCAACAATTAATTCGTTAATTTATTTTCTTTTTTCTATTTAATTAAATTTCAGGCCAAATTCTATTAATTTAAAACCAGAGTTATTATTTCTTCTACTTTAATTTATTCAATATTTTTTAAATAAATTTCTTTGATTAAATTCAGGCTTTTACAAACGTCTAAGATTTGATTTAAATATTGGCTCAAGACAGTAATCATTTTTTATAATTCATCAGAAATCAAAAATTAAATAAATAAATCAATCAATCAAAAACTCAATCAAAATGAATAAATCAACTCTTCTTATTGCCTTTTTAGTTTTTGCTGCTTATGCAAACGCTTAATGTGCTTCTAATGCTCAAGGAAATGTAGGTTCTTGTATGTGCAATCAAGGATATTATGGTGTTAATGCTGAAAATGGAGGTACTTGTAATTAATGTCCAGCTGGATCTACTACTGCATCTCCTTCTTTATCAGCTGGTGGTAATACAAATGCTAGTGCTGATCTAAGTGTCTGCAATTAATGTTAAGCTAACTACTACATGACTGCTGCAGCTGCCGCCGCTTCTAATGGTAATGCTGCCACTGCCGCTTAATGCTCTAACTGCCCCACTGGAACTGGAAACAACGGAGTATAAAGCTAAGGTGATGTTTCTTAATGCAATATCTGCTAAGCTAATTATTACTAAAGTGCTGCTGCAGTTGCTGCTTCTAATGGAGCTGCTGCCGCTGCTGTTACTTGCTAATCTTGTCCTAGTGGAAGTACTTCTGCTGCTGGCGCTGCTCAATAAGCAAGTGATTGCTAATAAAGTTCAACAACAAACTCAAAAATCCTTTTTGCATCTCTATGTATTTTAGTCTTATCTTTATCCATTTGAATCATAAATAATTTGTTTACTTATAAAGTTTAAAACCTAAATAATTTTTTAAACAATTGTATTAAAATGATTAAATATATTGGCATGTTTCTTACTAATTTGTATGAATTTTAACTTAACTTAAAAATATTAAATAAATAATAGTTGATTGATTTAATTAAAATAAAATTTCATTTTATTATTTCAAATTTTTAGTATAAAAAAACCTAAAAGTTAAATAAATAAATAAGTAAATTGATTGTATTTTTAGTAAGTTAAAAAATATAATAATAAAAATTTTAATGAAGCAATAAAATACTGAGCTATTCGGACATTCATTATTTTAATATTTTTTAGATTTATCATAATTCTTTATCAAATATATATTTCAACAATTAAATTTATTTTATGCTTTTAAATAAATGATGAAATAAAGATAAGTTAGTTTGATTTTTATTAGAAATATTAATTATATAATTAAGTAATGCAATTTTGATAATTTTTATCAAGTATTTTAATGCAAAAGTATTTTTTTTATTAAATATATATATGTATGTATGTATTAAATCAGATTAAGCTAAAAAACAAGGTTTATTCTTAAAATTAAAATTATAAAGATATATATTTTCAAAACTTAACAAAATATTATTTAAATAAAAAAAATCATTAATTTTAAAGAAATTATTTTTTATAAAGCTTTAAATATACCATTTTAGATCTAATCAAATTCCCCGAATGTATAATATTTATTTTCACCTTAAGATGTTAATTTGAATATTCTTCTAATTAATTTAATTTATTTTTGGAAAAGTTGTCTATATTAATTTAAAGTAATTAGTATTTGTAATCTTTACCTTTAAAGATAATAGAAGGTTTGAAAGAAAGTGATGAGTTATTTTACTCAATTTCAACAGAAAATAGAAGATTTTCAAACTAAAATTCATTTAAATATTTGTCATTTTGTTCATATATGATAAAAAATAAATTACTCTCATAAATATCAAAAAACAAACTAAAAACTAAGAGCAAATGCTAACTTTAAAAGGTTTTACGAAAAAATGTTAATATTATATTAAATTTTGCCTTTGTCCTATTATTTGTAGCTTTTTAATTTTTTCTAAAATACACACTTACTATTTAATTAAGTACTTAATTGAAATCGAATCTATTCTTTTTATTTTAATCAAAGGTTATTTGACTTTTTCAAATAAAATTAAGTTATCAATTAATTAATTTCAAATTAAGAAATCTTCTTTAATTTCATCAAAATGTTCTTCTATTTTAATTTTTTAGATAACTTTGATTTCACGTTAATTTTAAATTTAAAATTCGAAATAGAAACTAAATCCTTACATTTTAATTTATATTTTTTTTAATTCTGGCTATTTTTTAATTTTGTAAAAAAACTCTTACTCAATTTAAATTCTTTCTAAATTTTTGCTGCAAAAATTTATAACAAAATAATAATAAAAACAATTCTTAACAAACAAACATAATAACTTTTACACCAATCAATATACATTTATTCACTCAACTAAATAAATGAAAAAATAACTATTATTACTTGCTTTTGTATTATTTGCATCATATGCAAATGCTTAATGTGCTACTAACGCTCAAGGAAATGTGGGTTCTTGCATGTGCAATCAAGGATATTATGGTATTAATGCTGAAAATGGAGGTACTTGTAATTAGTGTCCTTCTGGAACTACTACTGCTTCTCCTTCTTTATCAGCTGGGGGTAATACAAATGCTAGTGCTGATCTAAGTGTCTGCAACTAATGTTAAGTTAACTACTACATGACTGCTGCCGCTGCCGCTGCTTCTAATGGTAATGCTGCCTCTGCTGCTCAATGCTCTAGCTGTCCAACTGGAACAGGAAACAACGGAGTATAAAGCTAAGGTGATGTTTCTTAATGCAATATCTGCTAAGCTAATTATTACTAAAGTGCTGCTGCAGTTGCTGCTTCTAATGGAGTTACTGCCGCTGCTGTTACTTGCTAATCTTGCCCTAATGGAAGTACTTCTGCTGCTGGCGCAGCTCAATAAGCAAGTGATTGCCAACAAAATTAAACCACTAACTCAAAGATCTTATTTGCATCTTTGTCTATTTTAATTGTATCAATATTTGCTTGAATAAAAAATCTTTATTATAATGAAAAATAAATAAATAGAAGTTAATAAATACATATCCTCAATACTAAAATAGTATACAAATAATTAATATCCTTAATTAAGTTAAGATAAATAATATTGTTGAGTTTTTGTTTTATAATTCCATCTAATCTTATTACTTACTTACTTACTCCTTTCCAAATCAATAAAAAAATTTATTAAGTAAATGAAAAATACCCTGCTCATAAAAAAATAATTTATTGGTAAAAAAATTTAACAAGTTTTTTTGAATATATTTTAAATAAAAATTCAGTAGAATAGTTTATATTTTCTCTTTTGATATTTATTTTATTATTTTTGTAAAATAAATTAGTTTTTTACTTTTTTAACTGTAGCAAAAAAGATGCTTGTTAACTTTGATTTTATAATTTAAGATTAAAAGCTTTTTATTTAACAATAATCCCTATAATATGCTATTATAAAAATAGTACTTCTTTGTTTTTTAATTAGGAAATATTCCAAATAACCAAATAACCAAAAAATTCAAAATTTAAACTTAAAAAATGTTTCTTAATATATATTTTCATATTTAAATAGAATATTTTAAACTAAAACCCAAGTTAATCATATTAATGTTTCTAATATTGATATTTACACTTTATTTTAAAATGGTTGTTATCATATTTTAATAAACTACTACTTTTTCTTTTCAGTTAATCCATGAACTATTTTTTTCTATTTTATCTAATTTCACGCTTAGCTTTAATTTATTTTAAGTCACGCTTTTATTTCATTTATCCAATTTTTTACTTGCTATCTTTTAATTAATCATAATTAATTCAGGTAGATTTTAATTTGAAAATACAATTTAATTTTTTATTTAAATACAGATCAAAGAAATTGCAGAAATTTTTATAATTCATCAGAAATTTAAAATTAACAAAATTCAAAAAAATAAATTACTACTTTCATATTACCTCAATTTGAAATGAACAAATCAATTCTTCTTATAGTTTTAATTGCTTTTACTGCATATGCAAATGCCCAATGCGCTTCTAATGCTCAAGGAAATGTAGGTTCTTGTATGTGTAACTAAGGATATTATGGTACTAATGCAGAAAATGGAGGAAATTGCAATTAATGTCCTTCAGGAACTACTACTGCTTCTCCTTCTTTATCAGCTGGCGGTAATACAAATGCTAGTGCTGATATAAGTGTCTGCAATTAATGCTAAGCTAACTTATATATGACTGCTTCAGCTGCTGCTGCTTCTAATGGTAATGCTGCCACTGCTGCTCAATGTTCTACCTGCCCTACAGGAACTGGAAATAATGGAGTATAAAACTAAGGTGATGTTTCTTAATGCAATATCTGCTAAGCTAATTATTACTAAACTGCTGCTGCAGTTGCTGCTTCTAATGGAGCTGCTGCCGCTGCTGTTACTTGCTAATCTTGTCCAAGTGGAAGTACCTCTGCTGCTGGTGCTGCATAATAAGCCAGCGATTGTTAATCTAATTAAACCACAAGCTCAAAAACATTATTGGCATCATTGTCTATTTTAATGTTAGCAATATTTGCTTGATAAAAAATTTTTCTTACTAACTAAAAAAATATAAATATATAAATAAATATTGAGATATTAAATTTGAATTAATTAACATGATTGTAATTTATTTATTTATTTTTAATTTTTTGTTAAAATTAATTAATAATTTTCATGATATAGTGTAATTAATTATTTTTATGAAATGTAAAAAAATAAATTTATGAATATTTAATGTGTTTCTACTTTCTTTTTGAAAAAATTTTAGGTATCAATTAAAGTAGTTTTAATTTAGGAGAAACTGCATTTATATGATGAAAAAAAGAGGTTACTTTTTTAAAGCCTGAGATAATAAGAATTAAAAAACACATATTTTCTTCGATATAAAAATAATAATTAAACATAGATTAAATTTTTTTATAAAGATCGTTAACATTTGTTACAATTTGATTATCATACTAACTAAGTTTTCAATATTAAAAATTAATTTTTATAGTTTGAAAAAAAAATTATTTTGAGTTGAAAATAAAACTATTAATGTTTAAGGCAATAAATAATTTTTATTGATATTTTATTTTAGAATAGAAAAGTTTACAACTTGAATTTTCTTTGAATAATAGATAGATAGATAGACCTGAATTTAATTGTCATTTTTTAATTATATATTTTTTTAAAATTTTTTATATAAGAATTTACCAAATTTTCTTTTGCTTTAATTGCTTTGTCCATCGATAGCTATTTTTATTTGTAAAATTTCTGGCTTAAATTAAAGAAATTTATTATCAATTAATTACCATAGTTAAATTTTCCTTCCATTTTTAATTTATTATATATTTATAATTAATCTTAATTATCCTTTACAAAATTCAGGCAGATTTTTTCGTTCGCTTGCCATAATTTAATTTTTATTTAAATATTGAGAAAAGGTAAAGAAAAAGTATATTTTTTATTATTCATCAGACAAAACTAATAAGCAAAAATAATAATTTTAAATCACACACTTTTATAAACTTTATTTACATTTTAAAATGAATAAATCTTTATTACTTATTGCCTATATGCTATTTGCTGCATATGTAAATGCTTAGTGCGCTCCTAATGCTTAAGGAAATGTAGGTTCTTGTATGTGCATTCAAGGATATTATGGTACTAACGCAGAAAGTGTAGGTACTTGCAATTAATGTCCAGGTGGAACTACAACTGCTTCTCCTTCTTTATCAGCTGGTGGTAATACAAATGCTAGTGCTGATCTAAGTGTATGCAATTAATGTTAAGCTAACTACTACATGATTGCTGCAGCTGCTACCGCTTCTAATGGTAATCCTGCTAATTCTGCTTAATGCATTATCTGCCCTACTGGAACTGGAAACAATGGAGTAAAAAACTAAGGTGATCTTTCTTAATGTAGTTTCTGCCAAGCTAATTATTACTAAACAGCTGTTGCAGTTGCTGCTTCTAATGGAGTTACTGCCGCTGCAGTTACTTGTTAATCTTGCCCTAATGGAAGTACTTCTACTGCTGGTACTGCTCAATCAGCAAGTGATTGTTTATAAAACTAAACAACAAACTCAAATATCATTTTAGTATCTCTATCTATTCTAGTCTTATCTTTTTCAATTTGAATCATAAATATATTTATATATAAAGTGTAAAACATAAATAGTTTATTAAAATAAATGTAAAAAAATGATTAAATCTATATGCATGTTACTTATTAATTAGTATGAATTTTAACTTAACTTAACTTAAAAATATTAAATAGTTTATTCATTGATTTGATTAAAATAAAATTTTATTTTATTTTTTGAATTTCTAGTATAAATATATGTATATATATATCTAAAATTTAAGTAAATAAATAAATTGATTGTATTTTTAGAGAGTTAAAAAATAATATAAAAATTTTTTTAAATAACATTTAAATGAAGCAATAAAAAAAATACAACATTCTACTTAAAATAATTCAAACATTGATTATTTGAAATAGTCTCTTGATTTGTCATAATTTATTTTAAAATTATAAATAAAAAATTTAATTCATTTCATGCTTTTTAATAAATAATTATATACAGACTGGTGACAGATAAGATAGTTTGCTTTGTTATTAGAAATAATAAATGATATACATAAATTTCATAATTATTAAATATTTTTTTTAAAAGTGTTTTTGTCTATTTAATATATGTTAATGAAATAAGATTAATAAGTTGAAGAATGAATGAATGAGGTTTATTCTTAAAGTTAAAACTGTAAGTAAAGATATTTTATAAATTCAATGAAATATTATTTAAAATTAAAATATTTTAAGTTAAAAGAAATTATTTATTACAAAGTTACAAACTATATTTAGATCTAATCAAATTCCCTAAATCTTTTATATTTATTTTCATCTTAATTTAAAAGTAAACAATTTTTGTAAAATATACCTTCAAATAAATGTAATAGAAGATTTGAAAGAAAGTAAGTAAGTAATGAGTTATTTTACTCAAATCAATTTCAAGCAAAAATAGAGCATTTCCTAATTTCTATTTAATTTAATACTTGATTGAAAATGAATCTATTCTTTTTATTTTCATCTAAGATTATTTATTTATTTATCTATTTCCATAAAAATTAAGTTATAAATTAATTAATTAATTTCAAGTTAAGAATGAACCTTTAATTACATATATAAGTGGTTCTATTTTAATTTTTTAGGTTATTTTGATTTCACGTTATTTTTAAATTTACAATTCGAAATAGAAATTAAATATTTACATTTTAATTTATACTTTTTAACTCAGGTTATATTTTAATATTGTAAAAAAACAAACTCTTCCTAATTTAAATTCTTTCTATATTTTATCTGAAAATTTTATAATAAAATAATAATAAAAACAATTCTTAACAAACAAACATAATAAATTTTACACCAATCAATATACATTTATTCACTCAACTAAATAAATGAACAAATAACTATTATTACTTGCTTTTGTATTATTTGCATCATATGCAAATGCTTAATGTGCTACTAATGCTCAAGGAAATGTAGGTTCTTGCATGTGCAATCAAGGATATTATGGTATTAATGCTGAAAATGGAGGTACTTGTAATTAGTGTCCTTCTGGAACTACAACTGCTTCTCCTTCTTTATCTGCTGGAGGTAATACAAATGCTAGTGCTGATTTAAGTGTATGCAATTAATGTTAAGCTAACTACTATATGACTGCTGCAGCTGCTGCCGCTTCTAATGGTAATGCTGCTTCTGCTGCATAATGTTCTAGCTGCCCTACTGGAACTGGAAATAATGGAGTACAAAACTAAGGTGATGTTTCTTAATGCAATATCTGCTAAGCTAATTATTACTAAACTGCTGCTGCAGTTGCTGCTTCTAATGGAGTTACTGCCGCTGCTGTTACTTGTTAATCTTGCCCTAATGGAAGTACTTCTGCTGCTGGTGCAGCTCAATAAGCAAGTGACTGCTAATAAAATTAAACCACTAACTCAAAGATCTTATTTGCATCTTTGTCTATTTTAATTGTATCAATGTTTGCTTGAATCAAAAAATTTTTTTTAGATTGAAAAATAAATAAATAAATAAATAAATAAATAAATAAATAAATAAATAAATAGAAGTTAATTAATTAATTAAAAAATATCCTCAATACAAAAAATGAATATAAATGCTTAATTAAATTAAGATAAATAATATTGTTGAGTTTGTATTTTATATAAGTTAGTTATTACATCTAATCTGATTACTCCCTTCTAAAAACATTTTTACATTAAATAAAAATTTAAAAGTATTATGATGAAAACCTAGATAAATCGAAATTTTTTTGAATTTGTGGGTTGCGAGTTAACGCGTTTTTAGGGTATGGCAAATAAAAATTGACTAAAATAATTTATATTTTTTTCTATTTTGAGAGTTAATTTATTAATTTTGTAAAATAAATTAATTTTTACCTTCTATTTAACTTGTTTCAAATAATATACTAAATTTGATTTTATATTACAAGATTAAAAACAAACTTTATATTAGACAATAATCCAAGTTATATGAAATTATTAACAGATCACTATTTAGTTTTTTAATTAAGAAATACTCCAAATAACCAAAAATAAATTCAAAATTTAATCATAAAAAATGTTTATAAATATTTATTTTTAATTTTTAAATAGAATATTTTAAACTAAAATGCAAATTAATTAATAAAAAATTAGTTTCTAATATTTATTTTTACACTTTATTTTGAAATGATTGCTATCAGAATTTAATAATACTGCTATTATTTTCTTTCCAGTTAATTCATTAACTATTTTTTTCTATTTTATCTAATTTCACGCTTAATTTTAATTTATTTTAAGTCACGCTTTTATTTCATTTACTCAATTTTTTACTTGCTATTTGTTAATTAATCATAATTAATTCAGGTATATTTTAATTTGAAAATACAATTTAATTTTTTATTTAAATACAGTTCAAAGATAGTGTAGAAATTTTTATAATTCATCAGAAATTTAAAATTAACAAAATTCAAAAACTTACTACTTCAATATTAATAAGCTCATCAACTAACTAACTAACTAACTAACTAACTAACTAACTAACTAACTAACTAACTAACTAACTAACTAACTAACTAACTAACTAACTAACTTAATTTGAAATGAACAAATCAATTCTTCTTATAGCTTTAATTGCTTTTACTGCATATGCAAATGCCCAATGCGCTACTAATGCTCAAGGAAATGTAGGTTCTTGTATGTGTAACTAAGGATATTATGGTACTAATGCAGAAAATGGAGGAAATTGCAATTAATGTCCTTCAGGAACTACTACTGCTGCTCCTTCTTTATCTGCTGGAGGTAATACAAATGCTAGTGCTGATTTAAGTGTATGCAATTAATGCTAAGCTAACTTATATATGACTGCTTCAGCTGCTGCCGCTTCTAATGGTAATGCTGCCACTGCTGCTCAATGTTCTACCTGCCCTACTGGAACTGGAAATAATGGAGTATAAAACTAAGGTGATGTTTCTTAATGCAATATCTGCTAAGCTAATTATTACTAAACTGCTGCTGCAGTTGCTGCTTCTAATGGAGTTGCTGCCGCTGCTGTTACTTGCTAATCTTGTCCAAGTGGAAGTACCTCTGCTGCTGGTGTTGCATAATAAGCAAGCGATTGTTAATCTAATTAAACTACAAGCTCAAAATTATTATTGGCATAATTGTCTATTTTAATGTTAGCAATATTTGCTTGATAAAAAATTTTTCTTACTAACTAAAAAAAATATAAATAAATATTGAGATATTAAATTTGAATTAATTAACATGATTGTAATTTATTTATTTATTTATTTTTAATATTTTGTGTTGTGTTAATTTGATTGGATTCTTTAAAATAAATATTTGTTTTGATCTTCCTAAAAAATTTATTCGTGTTAAATAATCTTAAATGAAATATTTCATTATTTTAATGATAGCTAAATAAATTTTTCTAAATATTTAATGTCTTATCTAAAATTTTAAGTATAAAAAGTATATTTTTTACACATTTTTAAATAATATTAGATAATGAGAGGATTTTAATATATATGGAGAAAAAAAATGAGGATTTAAAAAGGACTCTATTTTTTAATGTCTGAGATAATCAGACTAAACATATATTTTCTTCAATAAAAGATAATAAATAAATATTAATTACATTTTTTCACTAGGATCATTCCTTACTATTTGCTATTCTTTGATTATCAGGTTAAATTTTCATAGTATGAAAAAAAATTATTTTGAGTAGAAAATTTATTAACTTTAAAATTCTTAAATCAGGTAATAATTTAAATTGATATTTTATTTTAGAATAGAAAAGTTTAAAATTTAAATTTTCTTTATATTTTTAACCTGAATTTATTTGATATATTTTAATTACTGTTTTTTTTTTTATAAATTTTTCATGTAAGAATTTATCAAATTTTCTTTTTACTTCTGTTAATTAATAGTTATTATTATTTTTAAAAAATTCTGGCTAAAATAAAAGTTATTTATTACCACAGTTAGTTAGATTTTCCATCTATTTTAATTTATTTTTATTAAAAAGATTTAATCTTAATTATTCTTTGAAAATTCAGGCAGATTTTGTTCTCGCTTGTCGCAATATTTATTTAAATATTAAGAGATAGCAAAGAAAAAGATTATAATTTGTATAATTCATCAGAAATACAATCTAATCAAAAAAAATAATAATTTTAAATCAAACACTTTTATAAACTCAATTAACAATTTAAAATGAATAAAACTTTATTATTACTTGCTTTTGTATTATTTGCATCTTATGCAAATGCTTAATGTGCTACAAACGCTCAAGGAAATGTGGGTTCTTGCATGTGCAATCAAGGATATTATGGTGTTAATGCTGAAAATGGAGGTACTTGTAATTAATGTCCAGCTGGATCTACTACCGCATCTCCTTCTTTATCAGCTGGTGGTAATACAAATGCTAGTGCTGATCTAAGTGTCTGCAATTAATGTTAAGCTAACTACTATATGACCGCTGCAGCTGCTGCCGCTTCTAATGGTAATGCTGCTACTGCTGCTTAATGCTCTAATTGCCCTACTGGAACTGGAAACAACGGAGTCTCAAGCTAAGGTGATGTTTCTTAATGCAATATCTGCTAAGCTAATTATTACTAAAGTGCTGCTGCAGTTGCTGCTTCTAATGGAGTTACTGCCTCTGCTGTTACTTGCTAATCCTGTCCTAATGGAAGTACTTCTGCTGCTGGAGCTGCTCAATAAGCTAGTGATTGTTAGTCTAATTAAACCACAAACTCCAAAACTCTTTTAGTCTCTTTGTCTATTTTACTTTTTTCAATTTTTATGTGAAATAATTAAGAAATATCTTTAAGAATCTATCTATATCAATAAATAAAAGTAATATTGCTTGAGATGTAAACATGCTCTTTAACACTAAGTTTTTTAAATAAAAAATTAAGTTTTATGTAACATATCTCTTTATATATGTATGATTCAAAATGTACTTTATTCCATTAACTATGTCTTTATAAAATATTTGAAAACTCAAACCTTTATCAATTTTTATATTAATAAGTAAAAATAAATTTTTATGTGCAACTTGACAAAATTTTGAATATTTGAATAAATATTTTTATTATTAGTAAATTTTTTTGATTTAGAATAAACTTTTTTAAATTAATAAGGTGAAATTAAATTTAAAGTAATTAAATAAACTATAAATTTATATAGCAATTTTGTGATATTTTTTAGAGAAAGTATTCACAAAGATTAAAAATAAAAGATTCACTCTTTCATTTTTGAAATTTAACATAAAATTTAAAAATATTTTTCTTCTCCAATAATTTATTAAGTATGTTTTAAATTTATTATATTTTCAAGTTATTTTATTTAATTTTTTTAAATAAAGTCTATAAATAGACTTAAAATGGATGAGATAATATTATTATTTGTACATATTCCTAATTACATCTCAATTCCAATTTACTTTTAAAAAATATATTAACCCTTAAGAATTTTATGATACCAAATATTAAAAGAGGTTTTTTTTTGAAAATATATGTTATCAGAATTGAAGAGAATAAAGATAAATAGATGCTTTTTATTTTTTCCAACAATTAATTCGTTAAATTTCTTTTTCTTTTTATTAAAATTTCAGGTCTAATTTCAATTAATTTATAGCAAGAGTTATTATTTCTTCTACTTTAATTTATTCAATATTTTTTAAGTAAATTTCTTTGACTAAATTCAGGCTTTTACAAAAGTCTAAAATTTGATTTAAATATTGGCTAAAGACAGTAATAATTTTTTATAATTTATCAGAAATCAAAAATTAAATAAATTAATCAATCAATCAAAAACTCAATCAAAATGAATAAATAAACTCTTCTTATTGCCTTTTTAGTTTTTGCTGCTTATGCAAACGCTTAATGTGCTTCTAATGCTCAAGGAAATGTAGGTGCTTGTATGTGCAATCAAGGATATTATGGTGTTAATGCTGAAAATGGAGGTACTTGTAATTAATGTCCAGCTGGATCTACTACTGCATCTCCTTCATTATCAGCTGGTGGTAATACAAATGGTAGTGCTGATCTAAGTGTCTGCAACTAATGTTAAGCTAACTACTACATGAATGCTGCAGCTGCTGCCGCTTCTAATGGTAATGCTGCCACTGCCGCTTAATGCTCTAACTGCCCCACTGGAACAGGAAACAACGGAGTATAAAGCTAAGGTGATGTTTCTTAATGCAATATCTGCTAAGCTAATTATTACTAAACTGCTGCTGCCGTTGCTGCTTCTAATGGAGTTACTGCCGCTGCTGTTACTTGCTAATCTTGTCCTAGTGGAAGTACTTCTGCTGCTGGCGCTGCTCAATAAGCAAGTGATTGCTAATAAAGCTCAACAACAAACTCAAAAATCCTTTTTGCATCTCTATGTATTTTAGTCTTATCTTTATCCATTTGAATCATAAATATATTGATTTATTTATTTACTTATAAAGTTTAAAACCTAAATAATTTTTTAAACAATTGTATTAAAATGATTAAATATATTGGCATGTTTCTTACTAATTTGTATGAATTTTAACTTAACTTAAAAATATTAAATAAATAATAGTTGATTGATTTAATTAAAATAAAATTTCATTTTATTATTTCAAATTTTTAATATAAATATACCTTAAAGTTAAATAAATAAATAAGTAAATTGATTGTATTTTTAGTGAGTTAAAAAATATAATAATAAAAATTTTAATGAAGCAATAAAATACTGAGCTATTCGGACATTCATTATTTTAATAGTTTCTGAATTTATAAAATTTATAATAAATCTTTATCAAATTTATAAATAAACAATTTAATTTATTTCATTCTTTTTAAAAATGATGATATAAAGATAAATTACTTTTATTTTTATTAGAAATATTAATTATGTAATTAAGTAATGCAATTTTTATAAAGTATTTTGTTTGTTTATTAAATAATAATATGTATGTATTAAATTAGATTAATTTAAAAAACAAGGTTTATTCTTAAAATTAAAATTATAAAGATATATTTTTTCAAAACTTAACAAAATATTATTTAAATAAAAAAATATTTTAAATTTTAAGAAATTATTTTTTACAAAGCTATATATATTCCGTTTTAGATCTAATCAAATTCCCCGAATGTATAATATTTATTTTCACCTTAAGATGTTAATTTGAATATTCTTCTAATTAATTTAATTTATTTTTGGTAGAGTTGTCTATCATAATTTAAAAGTAATTAGTATTTGTAATCTTTACCTTTAAAGATAATAGGAGTTTTGAAAGAAAGTGATGAGTTAGTTATTTTGCTCAATTTCAACAAAATATAGATGATTTTCAAATTAAAATTCATTTAAATATTTGTTTTTTTGTACATATAAGATAAAAAATAAATTACTCTAATAAAAATCAAAAAACAAACTAAAAACTAAGAGCAAATGCTAACTTAAAAAGGTTTTTTCTTTCTAAAAGCAATGAAAAAGTGTAAATATTATATATAGCCTTTGTACTATTATTTGTAGATATGAAATTTTTTCTAAAATACACACTTACTATTTAATTAAGAAATGATTGAAATCGAATCTATTCTTTTTATTTTAATCTAAGGTTATTTGACTTTTTCAAATAAAATTAAGTTATCAGTTAATTAATTTCAAATTAAGAATTCTTCTTTAATTTCATCTAAATGTTCTTCTATTTTAATTTTTTAGATAACTTTGATTTCACGTTAATTTTAAATTTAAAATTTGAAATAGAAACTAAATCCTTACATTTTAATTTATATTTTTTTTAATTCTGGCTATTTTTTAATATTGTAAAAAAACTCTTACTCAATTTAAATTCTTTCTAAATTTTAGCTGCAAAAATTTATAACAAAATAATAATAAAAACAATTCTTAACAAACAAACATAATAGCTTCTACATAAATCAAAATACATTTATTCATTCATTCAACTTAAGAAATGAACAAATAACTATTATTACTTGCTTTTGTATTATTTGCATCTTATGCAAATGCTTAATGTACTACTAACGCTCAAGGTAATGTGGGTTCTTGCATGTGCAATCAAGGATATTATGGTGTTAATGCTGAAAATGGAGGTACTTGTAATTAATGTCCAGCTGGATCTACTACCGCATCTCCTTCTTTATCAGCTGGTGGTAACACAAACGCTAGTGCTGATTTAAGTGTCTGCAACTAATGTTAAGCTAACTACTACATGACTGCTGCAGCTGCTGCCGCTTCTAATGGTAACGCTGCCACTGCCGCTTAATGCTCTAACTGCCCCACTGGAACAGGAAACAACGGAGTATAAAGCTAAGGTGATGTTTCTTAATGCAATATCTGCTAAGCTAATTATTACTAAAGTGCTGCTGCAGTTGCTGCTTCTAATGGAGTTACTGCCGCTGCTGTTACTTGCTAATCTTGCCCTAATGGCAGTACTTCTGCTGCTGGCGCTGCTCAATAAGCAAGTGATTGCTAATAAAGCTCAACAACAAACTCAAAAATCCTTTTTGCATCTCTATGTATTTTAGTCTTATCTTTATCCATTTGAATCATAAATAATTTATTTACTAATAAAGTTTAAAACTAAATAATTTTTTAAACAAATGTATTAAAATGATTAAATCTACTGGCATGTTAGTTATTAATTTGTATGAATTTTAAATTAACTTAAAAATATTAAATAAATAGTTGATTGACTTGATATTTAAAAAATAAAATTTAATTTAATTTCTTGAGTATATTGATTTTATTTTTTAATGATAAGAAGTGTTTATTATGTAATTAAATAATATTCTTTTGAAATTTTTACAAAGTATTTTAATGTAAAAGTGTTGTTGGTTATTTAATAAAATATGTATGAAATCAGATTAAGTTAAAGAATAAGGTTAATTCTTAAAGCTAAAATTGAATATATATTTAAAAATTTAATGAAATATTATTTTACTTATAAAATATTTTAAATTAAAAGAAATTATTTAAAACAAAGTTACAAACCATATTCAGATCTAATCAAATTCCTCAAATTTTATTGATTTCCTTTGACCTTAAGATGTTAACTTGAATATTCTTCTAATTAATTTAATTTAATTTATTTTTGGTAAAGTTGTCTATTTTAATTTAAAAGTAAACAGTATTTGTAATATTTACCTTCAAATATGATAGAGGATTTGAAAGATAGGAATGAGTTATTTTACTCAAACCAATTTCAAATAAAAATAGAAGATTTTTAAATTAAAAATTCATTTAAATATTTGTTTATTCATATTTCAATTTTTAATAAAAAATATGTAACTCTCAGAAAAACCAAAAAACTCTAAATTAAAAAGAAATACTAGTTCAAAAAGATTAATTTTACTTAATGGCCAAAACTTAAATAGTAATAGATAGATTTTGTAATATTTGAAGCTTTTATTAAATCTTTCTTAAATTAACGCTTACTGATTAATTTAATGTTTGATTGATTGAAACTGAATCTATTTTTTTATTTTAATCTTAGGTTATTTATTTATCTATATCAAATAAAATTAAGTAATCAATTAATTAATTTCAAGTTAAGAATTCACCTTTAATTACATCTAAATAAAAGTGGTTCTATTTTAATTAATTTCACGTTAATTTTAAATTTACGTTTCAAAATAGAAACTAATTTCTTACATTTTAATTTATATTTTTTTAATTTCTGGTTATTTTTTCATATTGTAAAAAAACTTCATACTAATTTAAATACTTTCTTCATTTTTAGCTGAATTTATAAAAAAATAATAATAAAAACAATTCTAATCAATCAATCAAACAAACAAACATAATAACTTTAACACCAATCAAATACATTTATTCATTCATCTTAATAAATGAACAAGTCAATATTATTACTTGCTTTTGTATTATTTGCATCATATGCAAATGCTTAATGTGCTACTAATGCTCAAGGAAATGTAGGTTCTTGCATGTGCAATCAAGGATATTATGGTATTAATGCTGAAACTGGAGGTACTTGTAATTAGTGTCCTTCAGGAACTACAACTGCTTCTCCTTCTTTATCTGCTGGAGGTAATACAAATGCTAGTGCTGATTTAAGTGTTTGTAATTAATGTTAAGCTAACTACTACATGACTGCTGCAGCTGCTGCCGCTTCTAATGGTAATGCTGCCTCAGCTGCATCGTGCTCTAGCTGCCCTACTGGAACAGGAAACAATGGAGTACAAAACTAAGGTGATGTTTCTTAATGCAATATCTGCTAAGCTAATTATTACTAAACTGCTGCTGCAGTTGCTGCTTCTAATGGAGTTACTGCTGCTGCTGTTACTTGCTAATCTTGTCCTAATGGAGGCACTTCTGTTGCTGGTGCTGCTCAATAAGCAAGTGATTGCTAATAAAATTAAACCACTAACTCAAAAATCTTATTTGCCTCTTTGTCTATTTTAATAGTGTTAATATTTGCTTGAACTAAAAAATCTTTTTTAGATTCAATAATAAATGTTCTCAATACAATAAAAATTTATACAAATAATTAATATGCTAAATTAAATTAAATTAAGATAATAAATATTGTTGAGTTTGTTTGTATTTTATAAGTTCATCCAATATTTTAATTTCCTTGCAAAAATATTATTACATAAAGTATTGCTATTCTCTGATAATTATTTCTGTAGTAGGAAATTAATAAATATTTAGTAGATCATTTTAAAAGTTAAATTATTAAATTAAAAAATGTTTAAAGGTTCTTTTTTTATATGAAATACTATATATATATATCATATATAAATAATAAAAATAAATCAATTTTATATTTATAAAAATCAATTATATAACAAAGTAGAAAGAATTGGCTTTAGTAAAGAAATTTTCTATTAATAATTACATCCTTAAGTAAAAAATATTGAAGCCTTATCTAAGAGATTTATGTAATTAAAATAATCTACTTGAGAGCGAGTATATTTAAGAACTAAATTAAATGTTTATTAAAATCTAATTAATACATTATTTATTATATTGTTTGATATTAAAAAGTATATTAATTTTAGTAAATGCTTTGGATATTTTTGTGTGTAGGACTGACGGATGGACAAATTTGATTGCCAAAGAGGAATGGATAAACATAAACAGATTTTATTCTATTTTAAGAATAGATTCTCTTACTTTACTGATGTAATTATTTATGCTTTTATTTATGTTATTATACAAACATCAAATAATATTTTAGGTTTTAAAATATGACTTAAAAATCTGTTTTTTAAATAACATTTTTATGAAAAATTTTGGATTTTACTTAAATTTATCTTTAATTGTAAATAAATAAATAAACTATATAAAAGCTATTTACTTTAAAATTTATCAAACAAACAAGTATTTAACAAACAAAGCAATATTATTTATTTTTACTTTTTATTTATCACAAAGTAATTAATTTTAAAAACTTTTTAAAGTTTTATGTGTCAGAAACGAGTATTAATTTTAACTAGTCTATTTAGCTTTAAAAATTTATTTTTCAATTTAATTCTATCCTCTCTTTTGATCAAATTAGTACTTTGATTAAATTATATTTAAGATAAGATAATATTTTAAGAATATAAAAATAAATTAAATAACCAACCAACCAAACTATTTAAAAAAACAACTTTAAAATTTAATATTTAATCGGTAATTTTATCATTAAGCAATTTATTTAATTTTTATACAAAAAGTGATGAAAAGAAAAACAGTATTTTACTTGAGTTCAAGAGTTAAAGATGAAAGTTAATAGATTTTTGCTAAAGATTAACTTAGATTTTGTACTCCCTTATATCCAATTTTATTAATACTTTAATAAAAAATATTTCATTTAATATGTTAATTTAAAAAAATATTATTTATTTTTAATTTTTTAGGAAGGGTGGGGGAAGCAAAAGGATATTTCTTTCAATATTCAAAATTATAGGAAATTATAATTTATACTTTAAAACCTAATATTGATAATCCTCCTCCCCTCCAATCCCTCCCTTTGTTAATAAAAAGAAAAAAATTTTTTAAACTTAAAGGAATAAATGAATAAAAAGTAATTGTTTTTATTCAAGATTATTGAAAATTTTTTTCTTAGATTTAAAAAAGCAAACTTCTCATCTTATACTCCAAAAAACAAAAACCAATAATCAATCAATCATACGCAAACAGACAATTTAAAGATTTTAAATTAGAGCAGTTTGATAGAGCAGAGCCTATATTTGAAATACCTTCATCAGAAATTTCATTTTCTCTTATTTTAAGTAAAAAATAATTATTTATTTATTTATTTATTTATTTATTTAAATTTAAATTGTAAAAGTCTTTTTTTATATAGAGGCTTAGCATGTTGTATGAACTACTTAATTTAAGAATTTATTTCTTACCTTATCTCAAGTTTCAAAGATGAAAGATTATTAAGTCCACTTAATGCAGAACTTAAAACCAAAGCTCCCTTGTCACCAAAAAAATTACTTCTTTTAAAAATATCAATATTATTATTATAATTATAATTAAAAGATTGAAAAAAATAAAAAATATTGAATAAAAGCTATTATTAAAGTTAAACCCTAATAAAAGAGTCAAATATTTGAGTTAAGAGCAATTTGATAAAGGACCAATTATATCTGATATACACTATGATAAAAGACCACATTCCCTATAAATTTATTAAAAAATAAGAGTTGCTAGTTTATTGTAAATCATTAAATAAAGACAATTTTGTGATTATAAAAATTTTAATTTGCATAATATCTTACAAACTTAAAAAAATATGAGAGTAATTAATTCATTATATACCAATTAATTTATTTTGATGAAAATTTATTTATATTTGTATAGATTATTATTTAAAAAAAATCTATCAATCTGTTATTTAAATTAAATATAATATTTTATACCATAACTATAGGTTTAATTTTGAAAGATTAGAGCAACTAGCTAAAGCAGAACTTAAAGCAAGAGCTTCTTATTATTCAATTTTATTATTCCTTTTATCATATTACAAAAATTATATTATTTGCTAAGACAAATTTATTTTCTCAAAATTAATTATATATAATTTGAGATATGGATCAATCAGTAAGTAAATAATTATATATTAATAAAAGATTATTATTTTAATTTAAAATTTGAATTCTAAAAGTTAAATTTGGAAAACATTGATTGATTGATTTTTAATTTCAAATACATATCTTTTTATAATACTAAATAAAGAAAATAAGATATACGAGAGTTGAAGTGATAAATTTGAGATTTTAGCGCATTTTGATAAAGCCTGGCTTAAATCTTAAAAACCTTATGATCCAATTTAAGCATTTCTTTAAATTCAAAGGAAATTTATGTTATGTTGATAGAGTAGATTTTTCAAAATATTTGAGAAAATATAAAAAATAAATTATATTTAAATAATATAAATGAATAAAAAGGTTAATTTTTATTCATAAATAAGGATGATTTAAATAAATTAATAAAATAAAATTTCTTTTACTTTAAATTGATATCAAGATTTTAATGAGAGGATAACTCAGAGTCTAAAAACTTTTTTTATAAAATTGATCTTTAAAAGTTAAATAACAAAAAAAAAAAATTTACTTCTTTTAACACCTTAAATTCTTTTTTCTATTATATCATTTTTTTTTTGTGAAAACAAACAAACAAAGTAAATTAATTTTTTAATAAAAATTTCTTAATTATTTACAATATGGAAAAGTTTTATTATTTAAGCAGTACTCAATAACAAATACAAAATCAAAATTAAGATAAAGCAATTTAATTTTGTATCTAAAAAATAAAAAGTGGCTAATTAATACAAATTTTGATTATTTATAATTTATTATCTTTTCACAATTTAATTTGTATCTAAAAAATAAAAAGTGGCTAATTAATACAAATTTTGATTATTTATAATTTATTATCTTTTCATAACAAATGAAAAATAATTACAAGATAAAGAATTTATTTTATTATTACTAAAAAAAAAGTGTATCAAAGCAAAGATAAAATAAAAGTAAATATTATTAAAATATATATTAAAACCAAAATTTATATTTTGCTTAAATTTTTAAGCAGTAGCAATTAAATTTCATTTTTTGAAATTTTAGAAAGTTGTAAATATTTTCCAAATTTTCCTTAATTTAATATATATTTATGGCTCATAAACTGATTGGTATATTTTATATAAAACACTGTATAAAATTTCAAAAATATAAATAAACAAATATGATTAAAATAAATTATTATGTTAATTATTTAATTATTTATTTATTTTTATAGACAAAACATTTTAATAAATAAATTAAGTCCTTTTATTATTAATATTTTTTTAAATTTATTTATTTATCTAATTAAATTCAATTTAATTTAAAATCTGCTTTAACCAAAAACTTCATTTTATGAAATTTTTTTTTTGCTTGTTTTAAAATATTTCCGTGATGCATATTGTTGTTCCTTTTATGTGTGATAAAAAGTGAATAAATTAAACTAATGAAATTTACTTAAATAATTATTTTAATTTTTCATATTTGCAAATAATTTTTAATTAATTAAAACAGTATTTTAAAATTCATAATAAACTAAATATAATTTACTATAAATAAAAGACAAAAGACCTGAGTTAGGAAAGTTTATCACTCATCATGAACATTATTATCCAAAAGTCACTCGTAATATTGTTTTCCCTTTTTTATTTAATATTTTTGTAATTAATTGATTATTAGTTAACTATTAATTACTAAACATCCATTATAATATGCTATATTTACTATAAGCTCCTGAATACCATACAAAATTATTCAAGCCCCATTTCTTTAAATTCATTATTTCTTTTTTATTAAAAGGAATGGTAAATATTTTTAAATAAAATTTATTTGTTATTAGTATCAATCATTAACTCTTAAAAATAAATGTTTTGTATTTATTTTCTTTTAGTTTATTCTAAAATTCATATCAAATTTAATTTTTTCTTACCTTAACTGAAGATTTAAATATCTGAGATTTCTACAATAATAAACTATTTTTGACAAACCATACATTCCTTTATAACCTAGCTAATTGTTGCTATATATATATATATATATATATATTTAATATTTCATAATTAGTTTTAATTAAATTATCAAGCATAAAATTTATTTGGAAAAATCTAGTAAAATTAAATAAAAATGAATGGACTGATAAAATAAATATTTAACTAAGGATTTATATTTATTTTAAATGACAAAAAAGGAAGATTAATTATACTTTAAATTAATTGTCAATTTCTAGAGATTTGGAAAATCTTTGAGTTTTCTTAAAATATCTGAGTTCTCCCCAATAATTTTATTTGAGCTAATAAAATTAATTACAATTAATTAGTAAATAAATATTATGAAATCAAAAGCAAAGCTAAAAAATATAAGATTTATAAATTTTATATCAATCAAGTCATTCAATTATTACCTGAAATCTAAATTTAATGTCTCTAAGTTATTCAAATTTATCAATATTGTATAAAAGGCTAATAAACCTTCATCAGTAATTTTGTTTTAACTATTTCTTTAAAAATAAAATTTAATAAAACATAAAAATAATTCATTAAATTTTTCAATTAATTATCATTATTAAATTAAATGTAGACTAAATTAATTAATTAATTATTTTTACTATTTTGATAAATTTAGTGATAGCTAAGTAAGATTTTAGCAATTTCCTATTTCAGATAATTATGCTACTCCATCATCTCCAATTAAATTTTCACTGTTTGTTTTAAATTTTAAAAAAAATATATTGTTAAAAAATATAATTTAATATTCTAATTAATTTTGTGAACTTTGAAAATTCCATTAATTAATTCCACTTGAAATGCTGATTTGAATATTTGATTATGATGATATCATAATTATGATTACAGTATATACATATATGATTAACTAATTTAAATTTAATTTAAATAATAATTCAATAATTATTAAATTATACCTTAAATCAAGTGTTAACACTTTAAGATTTTTATAAGTTGCTATTTACTTTGCTAAATCTGATAATCTTTAATCCTCTATGTTTTATTTTCTATAATTAAAAATAACTTAAATTTAAAATAATCAACCAAATTATATTTTTTTTAGTAAAGTCTGACTGAGTTCATCAAAAATTATAAAAACAAACATATTATTGTATTAATTCTTTTACGATAGCTTGAATACCAATTCTGTACATTACTAGTTTTTTTATTAAAAAAACGTATTTTTGATAAACGAATTTAACATCTGATAAACTTTTTGTACGTTGCCTTCTTTATTATTTTAATTTTTTTATTACTTATTTTAATTTTAACCCATTTTTTTAATTAAATAGTCTGTCTGTATATCTGTCTAAATTAATTAATTAAGATATTCTTGATTAGTTAATAAATGTTTATTTTGTTTTAGTCTATATTAATTAGATTTTTATTAAATATTTATATTTACAATAAATACATCCATCCATCACATTTATTTTAACAAACAAATACGAAACAAAAAAAATATCATAAAAAGTATTAATATTTAAAATACATATTAATTATTTGCAGTTAGTATGTATTTAAAATAATAGAAATTATAAATATAAAGCTAAAATAATTTTAAAAATAAAATAGTTATCAATTTTAATAAGGAATAAATAAATTACTTTTTAAATTATATTTGCTTTAAGTAAATAAATAAATAAATAGAAATAGCTTTTAATTTGATAAGATTATTTAACAAGAAATATCATTTTTTATTATTTGTTGATTTTTAATAATCACTGTATTTTGTAGTAGTTAGTTAGCTCATGAAGTAAGGTATGAAAGATGCGAAATAAAAAATAAAATAATAATTGTATTCTAAAATTTTAATTATTTTATATTTAATTAGAATAATATATATTATATATTATTTCACTTAATTTTGTTTATTATTTAAAAATATATTATTAAAAAATTAAATACCTAATAAAAGATGATAATAATAATAATAATAATAATCTTATTCTATGAAATACTTCTACCTACCTACCTACTTTACTTTTAAATTAATAATTTTAAATATATTTGAGTATAATCATCTCTTCATTAATTAATTTATTTATTAGCTAATCAAAAATTTAGATAATCTTATTTAATTTAAGCAGCTAAAATCAAACAAAAACTTCTTCTCTTAATTCATTTATCAAAATATGAAATAGTTCCTCTATTTGGTTACTTTTATAATACTATTTTCTCTTTCTAATGCCTAAAATTAAGGTTGTACTCAAAACGCGTTTGGAACACCTGGGAACTGCCTTTGTAATTAAGGATTTTATGGCGCTATTGCAGAAGTTGGTGGATTTTGTAAATAATGTCCAAGTGGGTCTACAACTCCAACTCCTTCTAACTAACCAGATGGAAATTCAAATATTAATACAGCTATGAGCATTTGCAATTAGTGTTAAGTAAATTACTATATGGCAGTAGCAGCTAATCAAACTACTCCATCTCCAGCTTAGTGCTCTCCTTGTCCTGCAGGGACTGGAAACTTATCTGGACCGACCGTTGCAGGAGATATTTCATAATGCAATATATGTTTACCTAATTACTATATGACTGCAATATCTGTTTCTGGGTCTAATGGAGCCACTGCATAGTCAGCTAAATGCTCTCCTTGTCCACCAAATACTGGAAATCTTGATGGCGCTTCAACAGCTGGGGACGTCTCTTAGTGTAATTTATGCTCTTAAAATTATTACATGACTCAAGATGCAATTCCTAGCTCAAGTGGAATAAATCCCTCTGCTGCTTAATGCCTTCCTTGCCCTACTGGTTCAGGAAATACTTAACCTCCTTCAAGCTCAGGTGACATTTCATAGTGCAATGTTTGCTAAAATAACTATTACATGAATTAAGCTGCAGTTACTGCTTCTTCTGGAAGTATTGCTACTGCAGCAGTTTGTACAATTTGCCCTCATGGTTCTGGAAATTCACCTGGGCCTAACTCTCCTGGTGATATTTCTTAATGTAATCAATGTTAAGCTGGTTATTATATGACTCAATTAGCTGCATCAAATGGAGTAAACTCATCGGCTGCATAATGTAGCCCTTGTCCAGCAAATTCAACTAGTTAACCTACTTCTACTATTAATACTATTTCTTCTTGTTAATGTTTTGATCCTAATGCAGCACCTATAAATACAAATCAAACATCCTGTATATGTGCTAATGGATATTTTGGAGTTCCAAATACATCAAGCAATTAAGTTAGTGGTTGTTTTCCTTGTGATATCGATTAATATTCAACTAAGGGAGCATCTTGCACTACATGTGCCATGGGTTCTTTAGTTAACTCAGATTCTGGAGGATGTACTTGCATAGACGTTAGTATAGGAACTCTTCCATGGAGTGCAGATACCAATACTTGTTAATGCAAATAAAATTACTATGGTAGTCCTTCAAGAAGTACAATAGGATAAACAGGTTCTTGTCTCCCATGCCCAAATGGAACAACTTCAGCAGTTGGATCCTAATTAATCACAGATTGCTAAGGTTATGTGGCTACAACTTTTTAAAAAATTATTACAGTTTCCATACTATTTATCTTCTTGATGGGAGTTGTTTTTTGAACCATATTTTATTAATAATGTAATTAATAATATCAAATTAAAAGGTTTTAAGAATTTAGATAATTTTTTTTAAATTAAAATTGTTAAATACTGCATAAAATAAATTACTTTTTATATGTAAATTAGAAAAAAATTTAATAAACCAAATAATTAATTTAATTATTTATTTTTATTATAATATATTTTTTGTAAAATTTTAGTAAAAATTAAATATTTTTTCTATCCCTATTTAAAGTGTTAATGATATTTTAAAATGCAATAATTATATATTTTTACTTATAGTTTCTAATAATTAGAAAGCACTTCAATCATTTTTATACTTTACCAATTATTTTATGCTTACTTTTTTAAAAATAACGAATTGAAATTTAAATCCTGTAATCTATAAATTTTCTAGAAAAAAGAATCAACATACTTAATAATGAAGATAATTAAAATCAGCAAAAAAAAGATAATAACACAGTTTTTAAATTTAATATTATTATTTAAAGAATTCCAAGGCAAATTTATTTTTCGTTATAAAGTTGCTTGTTTGTTTGTTTGTTTGTTTGTTTGTTTGTTTGTTTGTTTGTTTGTTTGTTTATTGAGAAACTTAAAAGAAATTTGAATAAATCAAATACTAAATTAGAAATTAGCTTTTTATTTATTTATTTATTTACTATTATTTTATTGAGTTTGTTTTAAGAAACAGATAAATAATTAAATTAATTGATTGATTGATTATGAAGGCTTATTTGAGTTTAGTAGTTTTTTTGCAATTAATATGCTATGTAATTTCATAATGTGCCCAAAATGCTTAAGGAACAGCAGGAAATTGCTTATGTATGCAAGGATATTATGGAACTAATGCAGAAATTGGGGGGCAATGTAATTAATGCCCATCTGGGACTAATACTACTGCACCATCTAATTCTGTGTAGGGAAATACAAATTCATAAGCAAATGTCAGTGTATGCAATTAATGCTCATTGAATTTCTATATGAATACTGCTGCGAATCCCTCTAATCCTATTTCTTCTGCTTAGTGCACTGCTTGTCCTTAAGGTTCAGGTACTTAAATCGCTTCTATAACTCCAACTGATGTTTCTTTTTGCAATGTATGTGTTGCTAATTATTATATGACAGTTGCTGCTTTTAGTCCTATTCCTGGAGTCAAAGCTTATCCAGCTATTTGTATGCCTTGCCCAGCAAACTCATCTTGTCCAGTACAGACAAAAATAGGAACTCTTGTAAATTGTACTTGTTATGATGAAAATGCTCTTCCATTTTCAACTAGTTAAGTAACATGTACATGTTTAAATGGTTATTATGGTAATGTTTCGAGTCTTTTAGGAGGACCATCTGGTTGTACTCGTTGTCCTTAAGGTATGTTTTCGATAGGAGGGACCCCATGTTAAAACTGTCCTCCTGGATCTTAAATCTTAAATGATTTTAGTGGCTGTACCTGCTTCGATAATAGCACAGGAACACTTCCTTGGAGTTTTAATACTAATTAATGTTAATGTAGTGCAGGCTATTATGGAGACCCTTCAACAGCCACATCTGGAACAACAGGCTCTTGTACTCCTTGTCCTAGTGGATACACTTCTATAACAGGAGTAGCCCGTCAATAAAGTGATTGCTTTTTATCTGGTATGACTTTTGGAGTAGTAATAAGATTTTATGTTGCTATCTCAATTTGCATTTTAATTCTACTTTGATTCTATCTAAATGAATTAATTAATTAAGTAAGTAAATAAATCATTAATGTTTTCGATATGAATTTTTTAATTAATATTAAAATTAATAGATCATATTTATAATTTAATTGAAATATTAATTATATTATATTTATATTAAAGCTGTTTGTATTTTTATCATATTTGAAATAAATTTAAGTTTTACTTTATTGGGTTTAGCTCTCTCTTTTATACAATTTTCTAAAAATAAAATTGAAATACCATAATTTCTATAAAATCAATATTAATATAAATATTAAAGACCAAAAATAAATTAATTTAAATAAAAATAAAAAATTATTTTTACTTTTGAATTTTACACCAAAATAGATTTTTTAAGGTAGTATATTTAAAATTAACTCTTAATTAATTAAAAATATTTAAAATGTTTTCAATGGCAATTTATTAATTTAAAACTTAAAATTTTTAGAAAATGAAAAGTTTTCCTAAATTAAAAGATATTTTACTATCAATTTTTAGTATGAAAGAGATTTCCTGAGTAAAAATTAATGTCATGAATTAGAGTAAATAATAAGCGTTTTGATGGCTTATCAATTTTAACATTTTGGTGGCATCCCTAACTTTTCAAAACTTAATAAAAGCAATCATAAATTCATAAAAATCCTTAAATTTATTTTAATATCTTAATTTATTAGAATTTTATTTATACTAGTTTTTAGATTAATAAATTGAATTTAATATTCACAAGAAAGTGTTTAGTTTGCTTGGAAAAAATAAGATACAAAAAATATCAATTCAAATAATATTTGATTACTGTTTAGTTCCAACCCAACCCGAGTCTAGTCTAAGGAGTTAAAGTGAAATTTACATTGATTTTATTTTTTATTGAAAACTTTATTCATCTGTCCATCTATACATCCATACATAGAAATGAGAATACCTTCAAAATTAAAAAATTTCTGTTTGAGTTGCCTTAAATGTTAAAAAATTTCAAATTTGGTTAATAAATCAATAAAAAGAAAGAAAAAGTAAATTAAGAAATTTATTTAAGTTTGTCTGAGTAAAGGCGTAATTAATTGTAGTTAATTAATTAATTATCTAAAATGAAAGCATATTTAGTTTTGATAGTATTTTTACAATTAATTTGCTTAGTAATTTCACAGTGTGCATAAAATGCTTAAGGAATGCCAGGTAGCTGTTTATGCATGCAAGGATATTACGGTACTAATGCAGAGGTAGGTGGATCATGTATTTAATGTCCTTCTGGAACCAATACAGCTATACCCTCTAGTTAAGCAAATGGAAATACTAGTCCTTTAGTAAATATAAGTGTATGCAATTAATGCTCCTTGAATTTCTACATGAATACTGCTGCTAAAACATCTTAGCCTATTAGCTCTGCTTAGTGTACTCCATGTCCCACAGGTTCAGGTACTTAAATTGCATCTACAGTTCCGACTGATGTTTCTTTTTGTAGTATTTGTATTCCTAATTATTACATGTCACTTGCAGCATTTATACCAACAGCAGGTATTCAGGCATATGCCGCAGTTTGCATTGCTTGCCCTGCTAATTCTTTTAGTCCTTTATAAAGTTAAGTAGGAGCTATTACAAATTGCACATGCTTTGATAGCAACGCTCTCAAATTATCAGTTAATTAGCTAACATGTACTTGCTAAGCTGGCTATTAAGGAAATGTTTCAACTGTTCAAGGAATTCCTTCTGGCTGTACACAATGTACCTAAGGAATGTTTTCTATAGGAGGAATTCCATGCTAAAATTGTCCTCCTGGATCGTAAATTTTAAATGATTTAAGTGGCTGTTCCTGCTATGATGATAGTGATGGAACAAAACCTTGGAATGTTTATATCAATTCTTGTTAATGCAAGGCAGGCTATTATGGAGATCCTTCTAAAGCTACGTCTGGAACAACAGGTTCATGTAGCCCTTGTCCTAAAGGACAAACTTCAATAGAAGGAGTAGCATTATAAGAAAGTGATTGCTTTTACCTTGGAAATACTTTTAAAACATTTATAAGATTCTAAATCTTGATTTTTTTGTTATTATTATTTCTACTTTGAATGCCAAAGAATTTCAATCCTAGCACTTAACTCTCTATTTTAAAAGCTAATTTAATTCATTATTTATTACAAATTTCTTAATGTTTTTTAAATAATTTTTGTTTATATTCATTATACTTTTATTCTTATTTTTCAATTATTTTATATTAACAATAAAAACTAATTCATTGATTAGGCATCATATTTAATTAATTTATTTATTACTTTTAAACAAACATTTTTATGTTATTAATATAAAAATATGAATTACTTTTATCAATATTAAAATTAATGTTTTTTTGTTATCAAAAAGTATTATTATATATCACGAATAAACACACAAATTTTGTAAATTTTTTACATAAAAAGAGTAAATTAAATTCTAAAAAAATGGTAATCCAATTTTTAAAGGATTATCTAATTATTATTTTATATTTTTTTGGCTTAATTATTTTTTAACATTTTACCACCAAATAAATAAATAAAATTTTGTTATTATTATTTAAAATTTTTATTTTTTTTTATTTAGTTGACAATTTTATTTTTATTAGGTAAACCTTTTAATTCTATTTTAACTATATATTCAATGTCTTCTATGATGATAAGCATCAAAAAAATTTATAAAATACATTAGTGATGTAAAAAGAAAATTAAAGATTAAAATATAAATACAACAAAAGGTATAATAAATAAGCAATAACTTTTATTAGTGTCTCAAAAAAAGACTTTGGTATTTATAATTTCGTCCATTGGAATAATTATACTATTACTTTAATAGTGACTTTTGTTGTTGGAGTGTTAATTAATTAATATAAGTAATAAATAGGCTATTCAATAATAATTATTAGTCTTACTTGATATTAACTAAAAAAGTGTAGATATATTTTTGATTATTTTGTATCTATTTTTTCTTATCATAGTTAATTCCTGATTAAGTGTAAGAGATGAGATATGCTTTTATGCCAAGGTTTAAACTAATATAGGAGTTATATTTTTTTCTATTTCTGGAAAAGGGATTTATTACAAGTTAAAAATAAAAATGCTCAAGGTTTTTAACTATTAAAGATTGTTAAAGCTTTTAAAAAATTTACTCAAGGCAGAAGAACTGAATTGATGCTTAGATTTATCTAGATGCAGATATAATTGATTTAAGTTAACAAAATTTGGAAGTGCTTCTGAAAGTAATAAAAGTGACTCTTCTTATAAGAAATTTTACTCTTAAATTGATAAAGTAAGTTTCTACAATTTTTTAAGGTACATAGAATAGAAGCTAAAGTTCTTAATTAAATAATCACTTAAAGAAAACTGAGAATCTTATAGGTGTTATTTTTCTTTAATAACTAATCTAAAATGATTTAATTATTTTATAGTTTTTAAGCTATCAGTTAAAATATGCTAATCATCTTAATACAATTTAATACTAGAAGAACACTGAATATCAAAGTTGAAATAAACTATATTATTTTGAGAAATTAAAATATTATTCAATTAATTTAAATTTATAAGAAGCGTTTCCTGATTTTTTTCTTCAATTTTGAGTTGCAGAGAGAGTTTATTAAGGTTTTTTATTTTAGGTAAATAAACCTACATTCCTTCTAATTGATTAATAGCAAGAACTAAAAATCTAAGATTTTCTAAAAACTGCAAGCAAAGTCCAAACTCAATTAATAAATTTGTGTCATTTTCATCCAAGTCGAGAGAAAGACAAATGAGTTACTTCATTGCTATTAATGATTCTCCTAATTTTTTATATTGCAATGAATTTAAATGCGATTCACAAATCTTTAGATGAAGATACTCTAGTTAATTTAACTAAGACAGTCCTTGACTTAATCCTAAAATACCATTTTCACTAAATTTACTTAAGTGTAAATTTAACTTTGATATGTTGTTGCTTTAGTATTGTCTCTCGAATAATATTTTCTCAACATTACAAAATTAAACTCCATCTTCATCAAGCTTGTTTAAAAATTACAATAAACCTATAAAAGTTATCTGAAACGGATTATTCAACTAAATAAAAAGTTGCTTTAGTTTTTTTAGTTTCTATAATCCTTCGTAAATGCATTAAACAGAGTTGTTATCAATTTTTATAGATTCATCTACTGTAAATGAAATCCTGTAGAGCTTTTTTAAGAATCCTAAGCAAATGCTAAAATTAAAAGCTGTAATTTAACTAAAACTGTTATTCTAAGAAACATTAATTTCTAGATCTCTTAATTTAGATAGATTTTAGATACTTCCAAAAAGCAAAATGTAATCTTGATCTTAAATATTGCCATTTTGCCCTATATTTATTTCTAAAGTTTCTAAATTACTTAATTGAGGAATAATTCTACTTAAAGAATTCAAAGAATTAGAATTTAAACAATTTAATTCAATATTTATTATCAAATATTTAAGTGATTCTATTTTATTAAAGAGACTCAACTAGGAATTATAATTTTACAACAAATTTTATTATGATTAATTACTTTCATAATTTTGAATATAAATTTAAAAAGATTTCACATTTTAAATATAATTCAAAATGCTATAAATACAGTCGATTTGGTCTTATTTGAATATTTCTTATTTTAGAGAAAAAGAAAATTATTCTACAGCTTACAATTCTTAAAGGTTTTAAGCAAAAATTTTAATAGAGTTTGAATCAATGTGAGATTCTATGCTTTAAATCTGGATAGTTAATAAAGTTAATCTAAAATACTTTGAAATTGCTTTGCCTAACTAAATTAAGCCTTCTGAGGAGATCACGCAATACTCTGTAAATTCTAATCTGAGTTTTTCCATGAAAAATAGATTTTCAAATTAGTTATAAAATTACTGATTAATATGCATTTTAAACTTTAAGCTTAAGGTGAGTTTTTTCATGTTTAGCTATCCACTAATCCAAAAAATGATCTACTTAAAATGAGATTCATTTACAGATGAGTCTTCAATAGAAGATAAAGTTAATTCTTACAAAGTCTTAATTTGAGTGATAGAATTGATGAACTGTGAAAGATATGCTTCTTACATATCTAAAATATCTATTTGCATACGTTTAATTTCTTTTAATCTACTTAGAAACTCCATAATATTCAAAAAGTTATTAGTGTTCTGTTGACCTATAATTTATAGGAGTGATAAAGAAATACCTTCAACATCAGATAAGTAAACACTATTAAAATAATTTAACTGGTAGTTTAATTTTAGAAGATAAAAATCTTTCTTATACAAAGAAAGTTATATTTTACTGATATCTATTTCATTAGATATTTATTTTCTTTCCTTTAACTATTTTTCAATTATTTCATTTTCTTGTGAAATTTATGATTCGAGCTCATTGCTTCCAAAAGAATATTTTCGTAAAAAAGAAACTTTAGCCTAGTGCTATCCCATTTTGATATGTATGAGCTAATAATCAATTTAACTTAAATTTTTATAATGAACTCTTTTTATTTTTCTTTTTTTTTTTTAAATAATATTTGTCTTCAATAGAAAAATTTAATCAAAATTTTTCAAAAGAAAATTTAAAAATGCCTAAAAAATTTAAATATACCTTAATTCCCAATAAATAAATAAATAAATAAATAAATACATAATACAAAAAGTTTTAATCCTTTTGGATAATTTATCTTTCTATTAATTTCAAAAAAATATTTACAAAATTTACAAAATAAATATGGAAAAAACATGTATTTATAAAATATTTGTTTCATTCATAAATAAAATATTTTTTTTGAAAATTAAATATTAAAAAAAAATAAATTTATCGCAGTTTAGTTGTAATTATATTCTTTGTGTTAAAATATTTATATTTTTTTAGCTAAATTTACTTTATTAGTAAAAAAACTTATTTTAAATAAATATAGTTTAGAATATATAATAAAACAGAAAATACTTTCAAATAAAATAGATTAAGCATCATTATTCAAGAGAAATTTATTATACAAATATCAACTTTTATCTTAGAAATAGGTAATATTCTTTTATCCCTCTTAAAATTCTTGATTTATTTATTCTTTATCAATATCATCACTATCTTCTATTTTATCATTTATTTCTCCTTAAATATTTTAATTTATGTTTTATCCTTGGTCTGAGTTTTAAGGTGAAGAATTTTAATCATGCTCATTTACTTAAATATCTTATTGGTTAGGTGAACTTTAGATTTTAAACTTGCTTTTAGTTTAAATGAGGTTTTATTTTTATGAATAACAGATCAGCTTTCTGGAAGTGGTGTTTTAAGGTAAAGTCATGAAGTCATCTTTTGTATCTAATAAGAATTTATATTAAATAAATAAATAATTATGGCATTATTTTTTAATTAATATTTTTATAAAATGAATAATTAATTACCTATCTTCATTATATCAGTCTCAAATGTTATCTTATTATGATATAAATTTAGCTATTCTACTGTATCTTAATATTTATTATAAGGTGAATCTAATACAATTGAGACATTTTACTCTTCATGTTTACTTTCTTCCTCTCTCTTTTTAAAAAAGCTTATATTTTATATTTATAAATCTTCTTTCTACTTTTTTTATTGTTCCATTTTTTACAAATCATTAATTATTTAGTTGTTGTTTTATTCTTCAAAAATATGCCTATATGATTCACCTAATTTCATTTAAAAATCATATTAATTACTTTTCAATTAAACAATTTTCGAAAATTTAAAAAATTACATAATTATTTTTAAATAGCATCTAAGAAAATTTTTTTCTTTTCTTATGGTTTTAGAGATAAAATCTTCTTAAAAATTGTCTAGAATTTCTATTTTATTTCAGGTTTAATTTATTCTTTTTCATTTTTATTAACAAATCTTTTAAAATAAGATATTCTTTTTGAAAGTGCTTCCACTACTCTGTGTATTATTGCCTTAATTTTGGGAATATAGCCTTTGATGATTTTGCTTAATATCTTATAAATAAACCAAGAATTCATAATTATAATAATTCCAAATGAGGTATAAACGAAATAAAAGAAAGGGTTATCATACATAAATAAACCAAAAAGAACTGTCAAAGCACATACGTTTGTTGAATTAAAATCTATTTCATTTATTTCTGGCTCTTTGTAGGGATGGATTATCAAAGAAAGAATACCATAAGCAGCAATAATGATAAAAACAAGTATTCCCTTTGTAATAATGCTTTGAGAATAGAAATTCAAAACAAGAATTATTGCTAATTTCTCAGCCATCTTGACAAATTCCCAATAAAATGAATAATTTTAATATTCTTTATATAAAAATCCATATTTCAACTTAATTTCGCTAAATTCTAATTTATCTTTGTTTCTCCTTAGCAAAAAAAATAATATAGCAGGAATTATAAAAACCCAGAATAGTAGCATAGGAATAATAAGAGCCAAAATGTAGAATTAATGCTCTCTTGAATAGCAAACAAAAGATACATTAGATAGTATATAATTTGTATCACCTACTTATCTACATGAGAGCAGAGCTACTATTTATGCAACTAAATCAGGCTAAATATAAATTATTAAAAACATAATCGCGGTTGTTAAAATATACCAAGGAAATTTGTACTATTAGCCTTTACATTTTTTATAAATGTAATAGACAAGCAATAAGCTTAAAAATATTAGTATATAGACGAAAGGAATCATTAAAGAAAATAGAAGTCTAAGATAAATAATTGGAATACTTGAGTTTAAATCCTTTAAAGCACAATCAAGTGAACTCATAGTTTTATTAAGAGGCTGTCCAATTGTTTAAGGAAACTCAAAAATTCCTTTTAAATAAATATTTTTTTAATTGAAGAAAGTAACATTAAAATATTTAAAAATTTTTTAAAATAGAAATCAAAATATTCAAAAGGATTTTTTATTTCAATAACCCATCATTCAAATAATATTAAAAATCATTGATTTATTCATTCATTTTTGAATGGAAATTCAATTTTTTTTATCCATTCAAATAATGAATAAATTTCTCTCTTCTGTTCTCAAAATATCACCCACAATAACTCAAATTAAAATAATAATAATTGATTTACCAGAAGGAATTGAAAGGTTAAAAGTTGCAATAGATCCTACGATTTGTATGTAGTTAGTAAACATTTTAATTAAGATTCCTGAATTATCTTTATGTTTTATAAATTGTATTGAATTATTTTTTATGGGAGGTGATTACTAAGAAGATGCAAAATTTTTGCTTTATTATGAAATTTTAGAAAATATATTCTATTAAATTGAAAGAGTATTTCTCTTTTCTCTCAAGCTTTGAGATTTTTTTCTGAGTAGAATATTTTTTTGTATTGCCAAAATTGCTACATTTTTTCTAATAACATCAACATCTCCTTTAATTGCTAAGCACATTGAAAGTATAGTCCAAACTGTTACTAATATTAAAACCCAAACATTTCCTTTAATCTAATCACACCTTGTGCATGAATATTTTGCTGACTTCGCATAAGATTGCCCCCAATACTCACCAAAAATCTTTTATAAATTAAAATCTTAAATATAAAATCAAATTAATTAATAAATTCACTTACATCACATTCTTCACAAAGAGCTCCAATATGACCTTCATAACAAATATGATTTCCAAAGCTACCACCTACACAATTTTCTGGTAGATTAGAACAATCAATTAATAAATTGCTTGTATTACTTTTTCTCCAATATCCAGAATTAGCTACTATATTTGTTCCTCCATAGCATGTAGCTCCCTAAGGACATTCTAAGCAATTAGAAACATCAAAAGAGTAATAATTTTAAGGACATATTTAACACTCAGTTACCTAATTTAGATTATTAATTTTTTCTCCAGGACCACATAGTCTGAAATTAATAAGAATATTAAAAGTGTAATTTTAGATGAATTTTTGTGTTTTTTAATCTAATATGTAAATCTATTAAGAAGTAAAAGATATATTAGCTGATGTACCTGGAGTACCTATGATATTTATATTACTAAATTTAAAGGCTTGCAAATTTTCATCATATTTTGCAAAAAGATCTCCACTTAGAGAATATGAGGATAAATCTTTGGTTTCTGGATCAAAATTAACATTAACTTAATATGTATTGTAATCATCTGAAGTGATTGGATAAATTAATTCATTTTTATTATTCAGTAACACAAATTAAATCTCAGATATATTAGCTCCACTCCTGAAATTGTTTATTACTATTTAGTCTTTTTATACTACCCCATTATTAAGGTATATAAATTAATCAATATTCTTTACTCTCATCTGTGAAGGATATGAAATATCATCTTTTCCATAAATCAAAATAGTATTATTAGTGATTATATTGCTTTCTTAAGTGTCTACAGATAAATTTTATTGATAAATACCTCCTCCAATACTCGCTTTGTTGTTGATTATTTTTGAATTCTTCATTTTGATATTTTAAAAAGCAGAATTTAATATTTAAGAATCAACATACAGAGAACCTCCTCTGGTATTGCAAGAATTTTCAATAAAGGTTGTTTGGTCTATAATCATAGAAAATTTCTAATTTAATTAAAAAAACAAATGATAAAATGTAAATATGATATAATTCTTAAAATTACATCATTTTAAAAAGCATTTAGATATAAAGCTCCTCCATCATTTTAAGAAAAGCAATTTTAAAATTAAGTATTTGATATTTTGTTGGTATCATTAATTCCTTGAATAAATAAAGCGCCTCCAAATGTCGACTATATTTATATTTTTTTAAAAAATTGTTAATTTGAAATAAGGTTGATTTTGATCATTAAAAAAAAGTTTAAGGGCTACAAAATAAGCCTCCGAATAGGTAGAGGGATCCCTTAATTAATGAGAAGTTAGAGTATTTAAAAAATATTTACCTAAATTTCTTAGAAAACTGTGCTATCAATATTTAACGTACCTTTTGAAACTTAAATAGCTCCACCATTACAGTTAGAATTGCATATAATATTAGAGAAAAGGCTATCTTAACTTATATTTATAATTGATTGTGATGTTATAATCAAAGAAGAAGAGGAAGTTTAAGGTGTTTTATAAACATCTTATTAAATTAATCTTTTTTAAGAAAGTGTTTAGCTAATGTTTTTAAATATTATTGAAGAAAGCTCTAATTAGCTTTAGATTGAATAAATTACACTTGTTGTAAATGAAGAATTTAGTAAGTGTGTATTACTTATTTTTATTTAAGAATTTTAAGAGTTGATTAATAAAGGAAAAGTTGCTTATAGAGATTCAATTTAAAGGTTTGTAAAGTTACATTTATCAATACTTAAATTTGAATTTTATAAATTAGTTAGTGTTGATTGCTAAGAAACACCTGTTTTATTAATGTATTAACTAAAAGATATTTGGTTTGAGCTGAATTCCTCTGATAAAATTTATTTTATGTTCTAAAATAATATATTAGTGTTAACTACGTCAATGAAGTAGCTATCTGAAACTCCCTTTACATTTTTAATATATCCTCCTTAAAATTAAATAGTATTTCTCTTATCAGATTATTGATGAGTATATTTTCTATTATTTAAAAAAAATAGTTTTATTTAAATTAAAAAAATTATCAATCTTAAGTTCATTTAAATTATAAACATTTAGTTTTAATTTTTCCTAATTTGAAATATTGTTTTTAAACGAAATTTACTGTTATGCTAGAGTTGAAGCACTATCCATTAGAGTATACAAATTACTGAATTGACAATTGTCACAATTTAGATTCAGAATCTAACCTCCATCATCTATGAAAATAGCACTACCATCCATTTAAGAATATCCTTCACTAAATATAGAATTAGTAAAATTAAGGTTTAATTGATCACCAAAGCTGGTTAAATAAAGAAAACCACCTTTAGATGCTGTAGCTTTAGAGAAATTACTATTCAAAATAGTTATATTATGAGCCTTAGCATTTATCATACTTCCTTAAGAGTTGAATAAAGACAAAGACTAATCATCTGTAAAAGTAGAATTATTAAAAGTGACATTCTCTATGATTAACTCATGAGTCTAAATATAGGCAAAACCATATAAGGAGTTACTATAGGAATCCAAAAATTAAGAATTTGTAATAATTATAGAACCAACATAATTTAAAATATATAATGCTGTGCTTGAAAAGGTTAGAGTGTAATCTACGCTCTTCAAAAATATATTCTAAAATATACAATTGTCTAATTCTACCTAGATTTAATAACCACTAACTATCTACAAAGGTATAGCTTAAGTATTTACACCATTTTAATATAAATATAAATCACTAAAAAAACAATCAGTTATGGTAACATTTGCTTATTAAATATCGCTATTTAATATAGATATCAGGTTTGTATCTTGAGCCTTTTTGTTAATAATTTAAATTTAGGTAAAGTTAGCTAACTATACTTCTTTGATTTGTAAGCAACCTGCTGTATTTTTGTTAGATATTTGATTAATATAATTATTATTATTTATACAAGAAAATCCATTGATAAAGACTTAGTTTGCTTTCTCTATTAACCCAAGCTAAATGTCAAAATGATCAGTTAAGGAGGTATTTTATATCTAAAAATTGGCAATTTTACTAGTTTAAAAGTATTAGGCTATATTTAAATCTTATGCGCTTTGCTAAGATAACTAGTTATTTATAAATTAAACATTATTTAAAATCAGTTCATGAGAAGGGGATTATCTCATTGAATAAAATGCATCAAAAAATATGTAAGTGGTTCTTGCTTAAAAAGTATTATTTTAAACTAATATATTGCTAAATGAGAAAATTTGATTGGGTTGGGTTAGAGTTGTAGCAGTTGAAAAAATTGATTTCTTGCAAAATTAATTATTGCTTATAAGCACACCATCAACTGTATATAATCCAGCTGAGAAAAGAACAGATGTAGTATCTTCTTCTACTTAGTTATTGTTAATAGAACATATATTATTTGATATAGTAAGATTAGCTATTTTAGCTTGAATATTAGATTACTACTATAAAAAGCTAAATGTTTAACCCAAAGTAGAATTAACAATCGAAATGTTAAATAATTCAATCTGTTTATTATTAAATTAATATAATTTTAAAAGATGAATAATAATACAAAGTAAAATTACCTAAGTAGAATTAAAAGTGCTGATAACGAATTAGTGGTTTGTGAAATCTTCTTATACTATTTCATATTTCTAAACTTGCAATTAAGTTTATTAAATTAATATTGATTAACAACTCTTAGTAAAAGATGTTGAAATGAGTTTGAATTATTAGATATTATTAATGATTACTCCTTTATATATATTCTAAAATATCAATCCACAATTTGTTGATATAGTGTCCAATCCATAATATATTACAATATCTTACAACCTAATTTAGTAATAGTTCTACAAGCTCAAAGTGTTTTGGTATTATAAACTTGCATAGATTCCAGGTTAGCTACTCTAAAATGTCAACGAGATAATTTTGTTGAAATAAAAATTCATCAGATTTGGATTTAAGTTCAAAAAGTAACCTGGTTCAATAGAAAAATTTACATCCATATTTGACACTCCATTTATTATTTATTGGTAATATTGAGCCTAATTTAATAATTAAATAAATTAGTAAATTAATTAGATTTATTTTTTTGATTTTATTTTGGTACAAATTTTGAAAAATAATTGACTTATAAACTAAAAATATTTTGAAATTAATTCACAAAAACTAAGAAAATAAAAAAAATATATATATTTCAGAGCAGAAATCCAAAGAAATCATACTTTCATCATAGCAATAAGAAAATTCTGAGATGTTGTAAATGGTTAGCTTGCAGAACCTTTACCATATAGTCCTTTTTCATCATACTAATTAGTAGCATTAAAGTTATAATTTTAAGTACATTAAGTACAGAGGCTAGAATCAGATAAGCAATCTTAGATTGAGTAAAAAATATTACCCATACCATATTAAACCCAAATTGTATAATCGTTGAGCATATCTATGTATATAAGTTTATCATAAATTTATTTTTATTGTATCTACAAAAATAAGTCAAACTAAAGAGAAATCGTGTTAAATTTGTAGATAAAAGCAATTCCTTAATTATAATCCCCTATAGCTACTAATTATGGTTTTGAAAAAGCTTTTAATGCCAAAGGTTAGCTACTTAAAGTTAATAACTTTTAATAATTTCCAGTTTAAAGATCAAAAGAATAAGCATTGTTATCATCACAAGAAATTATCAAAAATTTTGAATTTTCATAGTAAAAAATATCTCCAATTTAAGAATTCTTGCATATACCTATCAGTTAAATTATAATTTTTAAAATCATACTATTTAGAATTTAAAGTATCTAAAATAGATAATAAATAATAAAAATTAGATACATAAAAACCTCAATCTTTCATCCTTTGCAAAAATAAAATATTGAATTTTTAAAATTAATGGATCTTTTTTTCTATTCTCAAATATTTTTTGAATAGGAATTTAATTGAATTGAAAAGTATTACAGTAAATAATTAAAAAGATATTTTAAAATTTTATTTTATAAAATGTTGAAAATAGTAAGTAAGTTATTAATAAATTAAATTTACTGAATTTTATAGAGTATTTAAATGGTATAGTCTGTATGCTTAAATCCCATGAATAGATAGTACCTTAATTATCTATTCCTATTAGCTCTAAGTTATTAAAATTCTCTAAGGAGGCAATTGCAAATGCTGTTTAAATTGATCTAACATCAGATTAATCAGTTGTTAGATTATACCTCTCGGTTGTAGACAAGCAATTGATAAGTTGAAAGAGATAGTTTTCTGTACTGGCTTTAGCAGGAAAAGCTAATGCTACCCAAATTTTTCCATTTAAATAGTAAGGATCTAAATTTTAATTAACATTTGACCAAGTTAATCCAAAAGAAGATGTAATATTAGCAACCTTTTTTTAAAAATATTAAACTTAACATAAATAAATATAAATATTTATTACGTATGCTGTTTGATTAAGTGGGTATATGGGAAATATTTAGATTAAGCTTTGCTAAAATTATCCATTTACTGTGTTGCTTTTAATAAAATACCAATCAAAAATATTCTTTATTTAATAAAAGCTTCCATAATCTAAATTCACAGTTTAACTAAATTTAGATTTTTATGTACCAGGATTATATATTCCAAAGTTACCTCTTTCATAAAGTAATAGTTAATCTGAAGTTAGAAGAACAAATCTATCAGTTTAGCCTGACTATTATCTAATAAATCTCCTACTATAGTAGTCTCCATAAAAATCTAAATTTTAAATTAATAAATTTATTTTTATTTTATTAAAATATTTTATATCTTACATAGATTAAATGTCAGCTCAAAGGTTTAGTAGTTAAAGATACTCACGTAATAACTGGAAGATATTAAGAAGATTGTGCTTTCTTCTAATTAATTCCATCTTGTTTAACTTAAGATACCTACTTAACCCCCAAAGTAAAGTTAGATAGAAGAAAAATCACTATTAAACTACAAATAAGCATAATATGCAGTATTTTGTACTCCTAACCAAAGAAAAGGATATGAAGAGCCATTATAATTATAGTAAACAAATTTTATACTTATAATTACATCATTTGTCTTATATCCATTTAATGCTTTAAATAAATAAATAAGTATTTCATTAATAAAAAATATTAAGTTAATTATATATACAATAAATCGTTAAATAAATTACAAGTTTTTAAAAGAGTTTTGTAAAGTCCCTTTTTGATGTCAATTATTTTTACTGCTATAATCTCTAAAGATTTTCCAGCGATAAATATGATATCTTGAGTTGGGTGCTTTGTGAAACATCTATAAGCATCACTTTTTTAGACAACTTATGCTATTTATATTTATAAAAATTTTAATTCTACTTTTTTTAATTAATGTTAAGAAAATTACAATCTGGAATATATCCATAAAATGAATAGCTAAGAGATTATAGATCTATTCCCCAAGTAATTACACCCATATCATTTGTAGTTAATATTATATTATCGCCACTGCTAAGTGCATATATATTGGAATAATATTGTACAAGATAAAAATTATCTGGAAAGGTTTTAAGTTAATTTGTGTTATCCATAACTTAAACAATTTTTTACTTTACGAAGTCAAATATATTCAATATGTTATAAGCTTTAGTAAGGATAATCAAGTTTGTATTTTTTATAATCTGAATAGACTATAACAAAGGAATAGAAAAAGAACTCAGAACATTTAGAGTATAAGGATCTGCAAAGATAAGATTACCGAAATTTGCAACTACGATTTAGTCAATTGCAGAGACATATTACATTTCTAATATATAATAGTCGGCTATTAATTTGTTAATAATATTTTAGTTAAGAAGTAAAAAAAGAAGTTTAAAATAATTATTTTACCTTTAATAACATTGATGATTTCTCCAGAACTGGATGACATATCATTGTAGTAAACTATACTTGAATCTTAATTAATAGAATTTACTGTATTAATTAAGAGTAAATTAGTTTATGGTATTCTTAGAAAGTTTCTTACTATAAAACCTTACATATTCTAAGGATCTATTAATTTTTATTAAAATAAGCTTGAATAAGAAATTTTTTTCTGAAACTCTATGAATTACTTTGGTATATCTGCAAAAGAGGACATTATTATCCAAATATGAAATTAAAGATAGAGATTAAGGTTATGAATAGGTACTTCATATTATTTATTAGTTTTTATTTTATATTTGTTAATTGATTTCTTTTTTTAAAATAATTTATTTTGGTTTTTTTTTATGGGCTAATGGTAATTTATTTTTAAACAATATTTATTACTAAGTTTTTATTATAATTATTCAGATTAAATTAATCGCTTTTTAAATTGAGTAAATCATTTAATAATAATTTATTTGATAATCTACAAACCATAAAGAACTAAAAGTAGTTTAATCAAATTTTGATAATGAATAATTTTAAGCAACCAATTTTTTTTTATTTTAATTTTAAAACTAGTAAACAAATTGAGGTTCTCACTAGTAAAATCCACATTAAATTAAAAAAAAAGTATTGTTTTCAAATATTTATAATCATATTTCATTGTTGCTAATAAAAAAAATAGAATATTTCTAAGTATCTTTATTCACTGTTAATATCACATATTGGTTTATATTAAATTAGATTTTTGATGCCTTTTTTGAGTTATTAATTGGTTTAATATTATATAAATTCCGTATGAATTATTTATTTATTTATTTATGGCTAGTAAAAGGAATTAAGAGTGCATGCGTTTTATTTACTAGTTAATTTTTTATAAAATAACTCTTCATCAATCATTTCATAATTTGATAAATTCTAATCTAATTATTTATTTTGAGCTAGTAAAAAGAAATCAGATGCAAATTACCTTTTTTGAAATTATTCTAAGTTACTGGTAAAAAAGCACTAAAATTCTAAGTAAAAAGTTTTTAATTTATATATATTAAATAGTATATAGACAATAATTAATATTAAATTTCTATTATAAATCTGATACTCCTTTTACAAATATTTAGTCAATGTTTTTTTGATGTTTATATTTATCAAAATAGTTTATTTTAGTTGGATTATAAGCTAAACCAAGTTTATTTAATATCTGTTTAGTTATAGAAAAATAATTAATTAGCTTATCATTTTGAGGAATTTAATTATTATTTACAGATTAGTGACAAATTAATGTCAACAACAACAACAACAACAACAACAACAACAACAACAACAACAACAACAACAAAAATTACTTGAATAAATATGTATCAAATTTAATTTTATCCATACGAAAGTAAACTCATTTTTATAATATAAAATTGTATTTGTTTAGTTATTATAAAATTCTTACTTAGTTTTTCGTATCAAATTACTTTCAAAAGTAAAAATTTAGTTAGATTTTTTGAAAGGAAGAAAGTCAGTCACAGCTGATCAAAAATTTTGAATTTATATTTTAATAATTATTACTATCAAGTAATACTCTTTGATTTTGTTAAAAAAAAACACAAAAAATTAATAATCTTACTTCTTAAAAATAAGTACTTATAATAAAATAGCGAATAAATTTGTTTCAATATTTTATTTTAAGCTAGTACCTAATCAAATAAAATTTTGATTATAAACCTCAAAAATATCTAAAAATAACTCTTTAAACCATTTAAATAAAAAGTTAAATTTTAAATAAATAAATATACCATAATAAAAAAATTAATATTTTTTCCTTTTTAATAAAATATCATAAAGAGTATATAATAAAATATAAAATACTTATTAATAAAATAAGTAAAGCATCATTTATTCAAGAGTAATTTATTATATAAATATCAACTTTTATCTTAGAAATATGTAACATTCTTTTATCCCTCTTAAAATTCTTGATTTATTTATTCCTTATCAATATCATCACTATCTTCTATTTTATCAATTATTTATCCTTAAATAATTTAACTTATGTTTTATCCTTGGTCTGAGTCTTAAGATTGAGGACTTTAATCTTGCTCATGTACTTAATTATCTTATTAGCTAGGTGTACTTTTGATTTTAAACTTGCTTTTAGTTTAAATGAGGTTTTATTTTTATTAATAATAGATAAGCTTTCTGGAATTGGCGTCTTAAGGCAAAGATATGAAGTCCTCTTTTGTATCTAATAAGAATTTATTTTAAATAAATAAATAAATAAGGGATGATTTTTTAATGAATAGTTTGAAAAATTGAATAATTGATTACCTATCTTCATAATATCAGTCTCAAATGTTAACTTATTATCATAATATTTTAGCTATTCTACTGTATCTTAATATTTAGAAAAAGGTGAATCTATTACAATTGAGACATTTTATTCATCCTATTTATTTTCTTCTCTCTTTTTAAAAGAGTTTTCATTTTATATTTATAAATCTTCTGACTAGATTTTTTATTGTTCATTAATTTACAACTCATTAGTTTTCTAGTTGCTGTTTTACTCTTCAAAAATATGTCTATATGATTCACCTAATTTCATTTAAAAATCATTTAAATTACTTTTCAATTAAAAATTTTCTTAAATATTTAAAATTAAAAAAATTACATAATTATTTTTAAATAGCATCCAAGAAAATTTTTTTCTTTTCTTATGGTTTTAAAGATAAAATCTTCTTAAAAATTGTCTAGAATTTCTATTTTATTTCAGGTTTAATTTATTCTTTTTCATTTTTTTTAACAAATCTTTTAAAATAAGATATTCTTTTTGACAGTGATTCCACTGCTCTGTGTATTACTGCCTTAATTTTCGGGATATAGCCTTTGATGATTTTGCTTAATATCTTACAAATAAACCATGAATTCATAATTATAATAATTCCAAATGAGGTATAGACGAAATAAAAGAAAGGGTTATCATACATAAATAAACCAAAAAGAACAGTCAAAGCACAAACATTTGTTGAATTAAAATCTATTTCATTTATTTCTGTCTCTTAGTAGGGATGGATTATCAAAGTAAGAATACCATAGGCAGCAATAATGATAAAAACAAGTATTCCTTTTGTAACAATACTTTGAGAATAGAAATTCAAGACAAGAATAATTGCTAATTTCTCAGCCATCTTGATAAATTCCCAATAAAATGCATAATTTTAATATTCTTTATATAAAAATCCATATTTCAACTTAATTTCGCTAGATTCTAATTTATCTTTGTTTCTCCTTAACAGGAAAAAAAATATAGCAGGAATTATAAAAACCCAAAGTAGTAGCATAGGAATAATAAGAGCCAAAATGTAGAATTAATGTTCTCTGGAATAGCAAACAAAGGAAACATTAGATAGTATATAATTTGTATCACCTACTTATCTACACGAGAGCAGAGCAATTATTTAGGCAACTAAATCAGGCTAAATATAAATTATTAAAAACATAATTGCAGTTGTTAAAATATACCAAGGAAATCTTATCTATTAGCCTTTACATTTTTTACAATTTTTGAAAATATAATAGACAAGCAATAAACTTAAAAATATCAATATATAGACTAAAGGAATCATTAAAGAAAACAAAAGTCTAAGATAAATAATAGGAATACTTGAGTTTAAATCCTTTAAAGCACAATCAAGAGAACTCATAGTTTTATTAAGAGGCTGTCCAATTGTTTAAGGAAACTCAAAAATTCCTTTTAAATAAAAATTTATTTTAATTGAATAAAGTAAAATTAAAATATTTAAAAAATTTTTTAAAATAGAAATCAATAAAAAGGATTTTGATTTCAATAATTCATTATTTTAATAATGTTAAAAATTGGTAATTTTAATTAATTTACCAGAAGGAATTGAAAGGTTAAAAGTTGCAATCGATCCTACGATTTGTATGTAGTTAGTAAACATTTTAATTAATATTCCTGAATTATCTTTATGTTTTTTAAATTGTATTGAATTATTTTTTATGGAAGGTGAATGCTAAGAAGATGCAAAATATTTGCTTTATTATGAAATTTTAGAAAATATATTTTATTAAGTTGAAAGTGTATGTCTCTTTTCTCTCATGCTCAAAGATTTTTTTCTTAATAGAATATTTTTTTGTATTGCCAAAATTGCTACATTTTTTCTAAGAACATCAACATCTCCTTTAATTGCTAAGCACATTGAAAGTATAGTCCAAACTGTTACTAATATTAAAACCCAAACATTTCCTTTAATCTAATCACACCTTGTGCATGAATATTTTGCTGACTTTGCATAAGATTACCCCCAATACTCACCAAAAATCTGTTATTAATTAAAAATCTTAAAAATAAATTCAAATTAATTAATTTATTCAATTACATCACATTCTTCACAAAGAGCTCCAATATGACCTTCATAACAAATATGATTTCCAAAGCTACCACCTACACAATTTTCTGATAGATTAGAACAATCAATTAATAAATTGCTTGTATTACTTTTTCTCCAATATCCAGAATTAGCTACTATATTTGTTCCTCCATAGCATGTAGCTCCCTAAGGACATTCTAAGCAATTAGAAACATCAAAAGAGTAATAATTTTAAGGACATATTTAACACTCAGTTACTTAATTTAGATTATTGATTTTTTCTCCAGGACCACATAGTCTGAAATTAATAAGAATATTAAAAGTGTAATTTTAGATGAATTTTTGTGTTTTTTAATCTAATATGTAGATCTATTTAGAAGTAAAAGATATGTTAGCTGATGTACCTGGAGTACCTATGATATTTATATTACTAAATTTAAAGGCTTGCAAATGTTCATCATATTTTGCAAAAAGATCTCCACTTAGAGAATATGACGATAAATCTTTGGTTTCTGGATCAAAATTAACATTAACTTAGTATGTATTGTAATCATCTGAAGTGATTGGATAAATTAATTCATTTTTATTATTCAGTAACACAAATTAAATCTCAGATATATTAGCTCCGCTCCTAAAATTGTTTATTACTATTTAGTGTTTTTATACTACCGCATTATTAAGCTATATAAATTCATCAATATTCTTTACTCTCAACTGTGAAGGATATGAAATATCATCTTTTCCATAAATCAAAATAGTATTATTAGTGATTATATTGCTTTCTTAAGTGTCTACAGATAAATTTTATTGATAAATACCTCCTCCAATACTAGCTTTGTTGTTAATTATTTTAGAATTCTTCATTTTGATACTTTAATAAGCAGAATTTAATATTTAAGAATCAACATACAGAGAACCTCCTCTGGTATTGCAAGAATTTTCAATAAAGGTTGTTTGGTCTATGATCATAGAAAATTTCTAATTTAATTAAAAAAATAAATGATAAAATGCAAATATGATATAATTTTTAAGATTACATCATTTTAAAGTGCATTTAGATATAATACTCCTCCATCATTTTAAGAAAAGCAATTTTAAAATTAAGTATTTGATATTTTGTTGGTATCATTAATTCCTTGAATGAATAACGCGCCTCCAAATGTAGACTATATTTATGTTTTTTAAAAATATTGTTAATTTGAAATAAGGTTTATTTTGATCATTTAAAAAAGTTTAAAAACTCTTTTTACAAATAATATTTTAAATAAATATAATATAATATGATTTAATTAATTATTAATTAGGGGCCACTTATATTAAGGGTCAATAAATAATTTTAGGGCTGCAAAATAGGCCTCTAAATAGGAGGTAGGGCTCCCTTAATTAATGAGAAGTTAGAGTATTTGAAAAATATTTACTTGAATTTCTTAGAAAACTGTGCTATCAATATTAAATGTACCTTTTGAAACTTAAATAGCTCCACCATTACAGTTAGAATTGCATATAATATTAGAGAAAAGGCTACCTTAGCTTATATTTAATATTGATTCTGATGCTATAATCAAAGAAGAAGAGGATATTTAAGGTGTTTAATAAATATTTTGTTAAATTAATCTTTTTAAAAAAAGTTTTTAGCTAATGTTTTTAAATATTATCTAAGAAAGCTCTAATTAGCTTTAGATTGAATAAATTACACTTGTTGTAAATGAAGAATTTAGCAAGTGTGTATTACTTATTTTTATGTAAGAATTTTAAGACCTGATTAATAAAGGAAAAGTTGCTGATGGAGATTCAATTTAAAGGTTTGTAAAATTACATTTATCAATAGTTAAATTTGAATTTTATAAATTAGTTAGTGTAGATTGCTAAGAAACACCTGTTTTATTAATGTATTAACTAAAAGATATTTGGTTTGAGCTGAATTCCTCTGATAAAATTTATTTTATGTTCTAAAATAATATATCAGTGTTAACTACGTCAATGAAGTAGCTATCTGAAACTCCCTTCACATTTTTAATATATCCTCCTTAAAATTAAATATTATTTCTCTTATCAGATTATCTCTTAGTATATTTTCTATTTAAAAAAATTAGTTTAGTTCAAATTTAAAAAAATTATCAATCTTAAGTTCATTTAAATTATAAACATTTAGTTTTTATAATTATTTATTTTAATCATTTTTAAAAATTTAATTTTTTCTAATTTGAAATATTGTTTTTAAATGAAATTAGTTTACTGTTATGCTAGAGTTGAAGCACTATCCATTAGAGTATACAAATTACTGAATTGACAATTGTCACAATTTAGATTAAGAATCTAACCTCCATCATCTATGAAAATAGCACTACCATCGATTGAAGAATATCCTTCACTAAATAGAGTATTAGTAAAATTAATGTTTAATTGATCACCAAAACTCGTTAAATAAAGAAAACCACCTTTAGATGCTGTAGTTTTAGAGAAATTACTATTCAAAATAGTTATATTATGAGCCTTAGCATTTATCATACTTCCTTAAGAGTTAAATAAAGACAAAGACTAATCATCTGTAAAAGTAGAATTATTAAAAGTGACATTCTCTATAATTAATTCATTAGTCTAAATATAGGCAAAACCATATAAGGAGTTACTATAGGAATCCAAAAATTAAGAATTTGTAATAATTATTGAACCAACATAATTTAAAATATATAATGCTGTGCTTGAGAAGGTTAATGTGTAATCTAAACTCTTCAAAAATATATTCTAAAATATACAATTGTCTATTTCGACCTAGATTTAATAACCACTAACTATCTACAAAGGTATAGCTTAAGTATTTACACAATTTTAATATAAATATAAATCACTAAAAAAACCATCAGTTATGGTAACATTTGCTTATTAAATATCGCTATTTAATATTGATATCAGGTTTGTATCTTGAGCTTTTTTGTTAATAATTTAAATTTAGGTAAAATTAGCTGACTATACTTCTTTGATTTGTAAGCAACCTGCTGTAGTTTTGTTAGGTATTTGATTAATATAATTATCATTATTTACACAAGAAAATCCATCGATAAAGACTTAGTTTGCTATCTCTATTAACCCAAGCTAAATGTCAAAATGATCAATTAAGGAGGTATTTTATATCTAAAAATTGGCAATTTTATTAGTTTAAAAGTATTAGGCAATATTTAAATCTTATGCGCTTTGCTAAGATAACTAGTTATTTATAAACTAAACATTATTTAAAATCAGTTCGTGAGAAGGGGATTATCTGATTGAATAAAATGCATTAAAAAATATGTAAGTAGTTCTTGCTTAAAATGTATTATTTTAAACTAATATATTGCTAAATGAGAAAATTTGATTGAGTTGAGTTAGAGTTGTAACAGTTGAAAAAATTGATTTCTTGCAAAATTAATTATTGCTTATAAGCACACCATCAACTATATATAATCCAGCTGAGAAAAGAACAGATATAGTATCTTCTTCTACTTAGTTATTGTTAATAGAACATATATTATTTGATATAGTAAGATTAGCTATCTTAGCTTGAATATTAGATTACTACTACAAAAGGCTAAATGTTTAACCAAAAGTAGAATTAACTATAGAAATGTTAAATAATTCAATCTGTTTATTTTTTAAATTAATATAATTTTAAAAAATGAATAATAATACAAAGTAAAAATAATTACCTAAGTAGAATTAAAAGTGCTGATAACGAATTAGTGATTTGTGAAATCTTCTTATACTATTTCATATTTCTAAACTTGCAATTAGGTTTATTAAATTAATATTTATTAACAACTCTTTGTTAAAGATGTTGAATTGAGATTGAATTACTAGATATTATTAATGACTACTCCTTGTTATATATTTTAAAACATCAATCCACAATTTGCTGATATAGTGTCCAATCCATAATATATTGCAATATCTTGCAATTTGATTTAGTGATAGTTCTACAAACTCAAGGTGTTTTGGTATTTTAAACTTGCATAAATTCCAGGTTAGCTACTCTAAAATGTCAATGAGATAATTTTGTTGAAATAGAAATTCATCAGATTTGGATTTAAGTTCAAAAAGTAACCTGGTTCAATAGAAAAGTTTACATCCATATTTTACACTCCACTTATTGTTTATTGGTAATATTGAGCCTAATTTAATAATTAAATAAATTAGTTTTAATTTTTTTTGGTACAAATTTTCAAAGATAGTTTATTTAAAAAAAGAAATTTGAAGATAATACAAAGCCAAACAAAGTAAATGAAAAAAATTAAATATTTATATCCATAAAATAATACTTTCATCATAGCAGTAAGAAAACTTCTAGAAGTTGTAAATGGTTAACTTTATGAACCTGCACCATATAGTCCATTTATATCATATTAATTAGTGGCATTAAAATAATACTTTTAAGTACATTAAGTACAGAGACTAGAATCAGATAAGCAATCTTAGATTGAGTAGAAAATATTTCCCTAACCATATTAAACCCAAATTGTATAATCGTTGAGCATATCTATGTAAGTAAGTTTATCATAAATTTATTTTTATTGTATTTGCAAAAAGTAATCAAAATAAAGAGAAATTGTGTTAAATTTGTAGATGAAAGCAATTCCTTAATTAGAATCCCCTATTGCTACTAATTATGGTTTTGAAAAAGCTTTCAAAGCCAAAGGTTAGCTACTTAAAGTTAATAACTTTTGATAATTTCCTGTTTAAAGATTAAATGAATAAACATTATTATCATCACAAGTCATTATCAAATATTTAGAATTTCCATAGTAAAAAATATCTCCAATTTAAGAATTCTTGCATATACCTATCAGTTAAATTATAATTTATAAAATCATACTATTTAGAATTTAAAGTATATAAAATAAATATTAAAAATAAGATACATTAAAACCTCAATCTTTCATCCTTTGGTTAATTAAAAGAATAAATTTTTTAAATTAAGAAAATTCAATTCTCAAATATTATTTTAGTAGGAATTTAATTATGTTGAATCGTATTACAGTAAATAAATAAAAAAAGTTATTAAAAAGATATTTTTAAACTATTTATTTAATAAAATATTGGAAAAAATTAAAAAGCAATGTAATGAAAAATAAATTTAAATTACTGAATTTTATAGAGTTTTTAAAAGGTATTGTTTGCATACTTAAATCCCAAGAATAGATTGTGCCTTAATTATCTACTCCTATTAATTCTAAATTATTAGTATTCTCTAAGGAGGCAATTCCAAACGCTGTTTAAATTTATCGAACATCAGATTAATTAGAAGTTAGATTATATCTCTCTGTTGTAGACTAGCAATTAATCAGTTAGAAAAGATAGTTTTCTGTATTGGCTTTAGCAGGAAAAGCTAATACTACCCAAAATTTTCCATTTAAATAATAAGGATCTAAATTTTAATTAACATTTGACCAACTTAATCCAAAAGAAGATGTAATGTTAGTAACCTTTTTTTAAAAATATTTCAATTAAATATAATGTAAATAAATCAAAATATTTATTACATTTGCTGTTTGACTAAGAGGATATATAGGAAATATTTAGATTAAGCTTTATCCATTTGAATTGACACTTTTAAGAAAATACCAATCAAAAATATTCTTTATTTAATAAAAGCTTCCATAATTATAAAACCCGCTGTAAATTAATGTAGATTTTTATGTACTAGGATCATAAGTTCCAAAGTTACCTCTTTCATAAAGTAATATTTTATTTGTTTAAAGAAAAACAAATCTATCAGTTGAGCCTGACTATTGTCTAATAAATCTCCTACTAAAATAACCCGCAAAAAAATCTGATATATTTTAAATTAATAAATTTATTATTTATTTTATTAAAATATTTTTTATCTTACATAGATTGTACGTTAACTAAAATGATTAGTAGTTAAATATACTCACATAAAAACTGGAAGATATTAAGAAGATTGTGCTTTCTTCTATTTAATTCCATATTGCTTAACTTTAAATTGCTATTGAGCTACCAAGTTAAAGTTAGATAGTAGAAAAATCACTATTAAACTGCAAATAAGCATAGTATGCAATATTTTGTACTCCTAACCAAATAGTGGGATATGTATAACCATTTTTGTTATAGTAAACAAATTTTACGCTTAAAATTGCATCAGTTGTCTTATACCCATTCAATGCTTTAAGTTTATAAATAAGTATTCATAAAAAAAATAAAAAACTTTATGTTAATTGTGTATTTAATTAAGTAAGCAATTAATAAATTGTTTAATAAATTACACATTTTTAAAAGAGTTTTGTAAAGTCCCTTTTTGATGTCAATTATTTTTACTGCTATAATCTCTAATGATTTTCCAGCAATAAATATGATATCTTGAGTTGGATGTTTTGTGAAACATCTTTTCGCATCATTTTTTTAGACAACTTATGCTATTCATATTTATAAAAATTTAGATTCTACTTTTATTAATTAATATTAAGAAAATAAATTACAATCTGGAATATACCCATAAAATTAATAGCTAAGCAATTATAGATCTATTCCCCAAGAAATTACACCCATATCATTTGTAGTTAATATAATATTATCACCACTGCTAAGTGCATATATATTGGAATAGTATTGTACAAGACTAGAATTATCTGGAAAGGTTTGAAGTTAATTTGTGTTATCCATAACTTAAACTATTTATTACTTTACGAAGTCAAATATATTTAGTTTATTATAACCTTTAGTAAGGATAATGAAGTTTGTATTTTTTATAATCTGAATTGACTACAACTAGGGAGTAGAAAAAGAACTAATAACATTTAGAGTATAAGGATCTGCAAAGATAAGATTACCAGAATTTGCAACTACAATCTAGTCAGTTGCAGAGTTATATTAAAAGTCTAATATGTAATAGTCAGCTATTAATTTATTAAATATACTTTAGTTAAGAAGTAAAAAATAATTATTTTACTCTTAATAACATTGATGATCTCTCCAGAAATGGATGACATATCATTGTAGTAAACTATACTTGAATCATTACCTCCAGAAAATACTGTATTAATTAAGAGTAAATTCGTTTATGGTATTCTAAGAAAGTTTTTTATAGAAAAACCTTAAATATTCTAAGGATCTGTTAATTATTGTTAAAATAAGCTTTAAAAAGTAATTTATTTTGAGGTTATGGATTACTTTGGTATACTTGCAAAAGAGGACATTGTTATCCAAATATAATATTTAAGATAGAGATTAAACTTAGCAATAAGTACTTCATATTATTTATTAATATTTATTTTTTTAATTTTAATTAGTTAATTTTTTTTTTCTTAAATTATTTATTTTTGTTTATTTAGATGTGCAAATGTATTTTTAAATAATGGTTATCGCTATCATTTTTCTTTAATTATCAAGATTAAATAATTGTATTTTTAATTTGATTAAACATCATTTAATATTAAATTATTTAATAGTGTAAAATCCATCAAAAGCTAGAAATAGTTTAATAATAAATTTGCGGTAATAAATAATTTTAAGCAACCAATTATTTTTATAAATCAAAAAACCCTTAAATTTATAAAAAATTATATTTTTGGCATATTTAAAATTCTATAATTGATTTATATATGGATAGTTATTTAGCCTTGCACGAAACACCTATTTTATAATATATAACAAATTGATAGTATTCATTAATAAATATAAATTATTATTATTAAAATAAATTATTTTTTTTCAAATATTTATAATTTTATTTTATTTTACTTAATAAAAAGAATTGATTTTACTTAGTTTCTTCATTCACTGTTAATATCATATCACATATTGGCTTACTTTCAATTAGATTTTAGTCATCATTTCTTGAATTATTATTCAGCCAGGTATGATAAATTCTATTTTGAATTACTTATTTAGGGCAGTAAAAAGAATTAATATGGCACGCATTTTATTTACCTACTAGCCCATTTTCTAAAAAATTGTTGATCAGCAATTTTTTGATTCATTCTAAGGTTAATCTAATACTGATTATCTTTTTTGAAATTATTCTAAGTAAAATGTAAAAAGCAATAAAAATTGTAAAGTAAAAAGTTGTTGATTTTGATATTAAATAGTATGTTAACTGATATAATTAATTTTAAAATTCTATTCTATACTTGATACCCATTTTAATAAAACTTAGTCAATATTTTTTTCACTTTTTATACTGTATGAAAAAGTTTTTATTATAGTTGAACTATAAGCTAAAAACTAATTTATTTAACAACTGTTCAACCTTTAAAAAAACTAATTCATTAATATATAATGTTGAGGAATTTAATTACTATTTTAAGGTTAGTAACATATTGTCAGCAAATAAGATTTACTTGTATTATATTTGCATTAAAGTAAATTTTTCCATGGAAAAATATACTTCATTAATAATATAAAAATATATTAATTTAGTTACAAAATACTTAGTTTTTGTACTAGAACAGCTGGGTTTCATTTTATCTTCAAATTACTTTCAAAAGTAAAAATTTATTGATTTTTTGAAAGTATGAATGTCAAAGCTGATCAATATTTTAAATTTGTGTTTTTAATAATTATTACTTTCAAGTAGAAATGTTTGAGTTTGTTTAAAAAAGCACGCAAAATTGATAATGTTACTCATTAAAAATAAGTATAGATTAATAAAATTGCTAAAAACTTTATTTATCAATATTTTATTTTTGAGATTACATATTATCAAATTTTTTGATTATAAAATTTACAAATGCCCAAAAGTTACTCTTCAAATATTAAAGTAAAAGTTAATTTTTAAATAATTATTTTATAGGTTTATTAATATTTTAAAATCATGCTTTTTAATACATTTTATTAAAATATGATATTTGATTTAAAAAATAAAAATCTATTGTATAGCTATTAAAAAATGGTTTTAATATTTATTTTACTACTTAAAAAATGGTGAAACATTAAATTTTAATGGAAAAAATACTTTTAAACCATTTAAACCACTCAAAAAAAAAAAAAATCAACATTAATTCTTATTAGATTAATATATTAAAACTGATATAGAATTATATAATTAATTTACAGTATTACTAAATTTCTTTGTTGATGTTATCGAAAAATATAATTATAAATTTAATAATTAAATCTGCAAAAATGTAATTTATTTATGCTTTGCTTTAAGAAAACTCTATTCAATAATTTTAATAATACCTATTTTGTTAAAAAATTCTTAATTTATTTTTTATTTCTCTTTGCTTAATAATTTGATCAACTATTAAACCATTAGCATAAAAATCAATAATCTATGTATAATAGCGATTATAATTCTTTGATTTTAACAAAGAATCTACAAATTATAATCTCTTGTTTTTATAATTTTTTCTATATTTATATATTAATTGATTAAATTGTTTTGCTTCTGTTGTTCCAGTTGAAGCAATATTTATTTTTAAAATATGTTTAAAAACTAAAAAGATCAATGTTAATTCTACTTTAACTTATATGAAAGCAATAAGCTAAAGTTATTTTTAGCTAATAAATTAAAATATTATACAATATCAAAATTACTTATTAAAAAACCTAAATTATTTTTACTTTAAGTACATTCATGTTTTAAATTCCTGTCAATATCCTAATGCAAGAGTGTAAAACTTGAATTTACTATAACTAAATTAGAAAAATGTTTAATATTGTGTCAAAAAAAATTACTTTACGATTCTAAAATTTTTAAATATTAATTTCAAATAATAAATGATATTTAATAATTAATGGTGGAATTTTGTATCAATTAATATGTGTTTTAGGTATATTTTTTAGAATATAAATATTTATTTAAAAATTCATTGATGATAATTTTTTTTGCTCAGTATTGGCTATAATTTTTTAAAGTGGCTATTTTTTATAACGAGTGAATTAATGAACAACTTATATCAAAATGTCATTTTTTGAAATTGTGCTGATTCAAAAATGTAGGATTCTTAAGAAATTTGAGGATATAGATAATCATAGAAAATACGTGTAAATTTGTCCAAATGGGTTTATATTCTACTGAGTTCGCATTCTTATTAGCCATTATATGAAATGTACTTTTAAACAATTCTTATGCAACCAAAAAAGTTTAACTATCATTTTATTAATTTCAAAAAAATATTAACAAAATTTATAAAGTATGGAAAAAATATATTTATAAAATATTTATTTCACTGAGAATTAAATTATTTTTAGTGAAAATAAATAATTTAAAAATATTAATTTATCCAAATAAAACAATAATTTTTTTTAGTTTTAAAATGTTTAAATTTTTTTTAGGTAAATTTACCATAGTAAAAAAATTAATAAATTATTTCCTTTTTAATAAATTATCATTAAGAATATGTAATAAAATATAAAATACTTTTTAATAAATAAAGCATCATTTATTCAAGAGTAATTTATTATATAAATATCAACTTTTATCTTAGAAATATGTAATATTCTTTTATCCCTCTTAAAATTCTTGATTTATTTATTCTTTATCAATATCATCACTATCTTCTATATTCTCAATTATTTATCCTTAAATAATTTAACTTATATTTTATCCTTGGTCTGAATCTTAAGATTAAGGACTTTTAACTTGCTCATTTACTTAATTATCTTATTGGCTAGGTGTACTTTAGATTTTAATATTGCTTCTATTTTAAATGATGCTTTATTTTTATTAATAATAGATAAACTTTCTGGAATTGGCGCCTTAAGATAAAGTTATGACGTCCTCTTTTGAATCTATTAAGAATATATTTTAAATAAATAAATAATGAAAGATTTTTTAATTAATATTTTTATAAATTGAATAATTAATTACCTATCTTCATTTGCTCAGTCTCAAATGTTAACTTATTATCATTATACTTTACCTATTCTACTGTATCTTAATATTTACTATAAGATGAAACTATCACAATTGAGACATTTTATTCATCCTGTTTATCTTCCTCTCTCTTTTTTAAAGAGTTTATATTTTATATTTATAAATCTTCTTGCTACTTTTTTTATAGTTCGTTAATTTACAAATTATTAATTTTTTAGTTGCTGTCTTATTCTTCAAAAATATGTTTATATGATTCGCCTAATTTCATTTAAAAATCATAATAATTATTTTTCAATTAAAAATTTTAAATATTTAAAAAATTACATAATTATTTTTAAATAGCATCCAAGAAAATTTTTTTCTTTTCTTATGGTTTTAGAGACAAAATCTTCTTAAAAATTGTCTAGAATTTCTACTTTATTTCAGGTTTAATTTATTCTTTTTCACTTTTTTCAACAAATCTTTTAAAATAAAATATTCTTTTTGAAAGTGCTTTCACTATTCTGTGTATTATTGCCTTAATTTTCGCGATATAGCCTTTGATGATTTTGCTTAATATCTTACAAATAAACCATGAATTCATAATTATAATCATTCCAAACGAGGCATAAACGAAATAAAAGTAAGGATTATCATACATAAATAAACCAAAAAGAACTGTTAAAGCACATACATTTGTTGAATTAAAATCTATTTCATTTATTTCTGGCTCTTAGTAGGGATGGATTATCAAAGTAAGAATACCATAGGCAGCAATAATGATAAAAACAAGTATTCCTTTTGTAACAATGCTTTGAGAATAAAAATTCAAAACAAGAATTATTGCTAATTTCTCAGCCATCTTGACAAATTCCCAATAAAATGCATAATTTTAATATTCTTTATATAAAAATCCATATTTCAATTTAATTTCGCTAGATTCTAATTTATCTTTGTTTCTCCTTAACAAGAAAAAAAATATAGCAGGGATTACAAAAACCCAGAATAGTAGCATAGGAATAATAAGAGCCAAAATGTAGAATTAATGCTCTCTTGAATAGCAAACAAAAGACATATTAGATAGTATATAATTTTTATCACCTACTTATCGACATGAGAGCAGAGCTACTATTTATGCAACTAAATCAGGCTAAATATAAATTATTAAAAACATAATTGCGGTTGTTAAAATATACCAAGGAAATTTTTTGTATTAGCCTTTACATTTTTTGAAAAAGTAATAGATAAGCAACAAGCTTAAAAATATTAGTATATAAACTAAAGGAATCATTAAAGTAAATAAAAGTCTAAGATAAATAATAGGAATACTTGAGTTTAAATCCTTTAAAGCACAATCAAGAGAATTCATAGTTTTATTAATAGGCTGTCCAATTGTTTAAGGAAACTCAAAAATTCCTTTTAAATAAATATTTATTTTAATTGAAGAAATTAACATTAAATATTTATAGATATTTAAAAAATAGAAATCAAAATATTAAAAAAGATTTTTTATTTCAATAATTTATCATTAAAGTAATGTTAAAAAGTAGTGATCCATTCATTCATTTTTTAATGGAATTTAAATTCCCCCAATTCAAATGATGTATGAATTTCTCTCTTTTTTCCCCACAATAACTAAAACTAAAATAATTTTAATTAATTTACCATAAGGAATAGAAAGGTTAAAAGTTGCAATCGATCCTACGATTTGTATATAGTTAGTAAACATTTTAATTAAGATTCCTGAATTATCTTTATGTTTTATAAACTGTATTGAATTATTTTTTATGGAAGGTGAGTGCTAAGAAGATGCAAAATATTTGCTTTATTATGAAATTTTAGAAAATATATTATATTAAGTTGAAAGACTATGTTTCTTTTCGATTTGAGTTTTTTTTCTTTATAAAATATTTTTTTGTATTGCCAAAATTGCTACATTTTTTCTAAGAACTTCAACATCCCCTTTAATTGCTAAACACATTGAAAGTATAGTCCAAACTGTTACTAATATTAAAACCCAAAAGTTTCCTTTAATCTAATCACACCTTGTGCATTAATATTTTGCTGACTTTGCATAAGATTGCCCCCAATACTCACCAAAAATCTTTTATAAATTAAATCTTAAATATAAAATCAAATTAATTTATTTATTCACTTACATCACATTCTTCACAAAGAGCTCCAATATGACCTTCATAACAAATATGATTTCCAAAGCTACCACCTATACAATTATTTTGCATATTAGAACAAGCAATTAATATATTGCTTGTATTACTTTTTCTCCAATATCCAGAATTAGCTACTATATTTGTTCCTCCATAGCATGTAGCTCCTTAAGGACATTCTAAGCAATTAGAAACATTAAAAGAGTAATAATTTTAAGGACATATTTAACACTCAGTTACCTAATTTAGATTATTGATTTTTTCTCCAGGACCACATAGTCTGAAATTAATAAGAATATTAAAAGTGTAGTTTTAGATGAATTTTTGTGTTTTTTAATCTAATATGTAAATCTATTTAGAAGTAAAAGATATGTTAGCTGATGTACCTGGAGTTCCTATAATATTTATATTACTAAATTTAAAGGCTTGCATATTTTTATCATATTTTGCAAAAAGATCTCCACTTAGAGAATATGAGGATAAATCTTTGGTTTCTGGATCAAAATTAACATTAACTTAATATGTATTGTAATCATCTGAAGTGATTGGATAAATTAATTCATTTTTATTATTCAGTAACACAAATTAAATCTCAGATATATTAGCTCCACTCCTGAAATTGTTTATTACTATTTAGTCCTTTCGTACTACCCCATTATTAAACTATATAAATTAATCAAAATTCTTTACTCTCATCTGTGAAGGATATGAAATATCATCTTTTCCATATATCAAAATAGTATTATTAGTGATTATGTTGCTTTCTTAAGTGTCTATAGATAAATTTTATTGATAAATACCTCCTCCAATACTAGCTTTGTTGTTAATTATTTTTGAATCCTTCATTTTGATACTTTAATAAGCAGAATTTAAAATTTAAGAATCTACATATAGAGAACCTCCTTTTGTATTACAAGAATTTCCAATAAAGGTTGTTTTGTCTATGATCATAGAGAATTTCTGATTTAATTAAAAAAATAAATGATAAAATGCAAATATGATATAACTCATAAGATTACATCATTTTAAAGAGCATTTAAATATAAAGCTCCTCCATCATTTTAAGAAAAGCAATTTTAAAATTAAGTATTTGATATTTTGTTGTTATCATCAATTCCTTAAATGAATAATGCGCCGCCAAAAGTAGACTATATTTATATTTTTTAAAAACATTGTTAATTTGAAATTAGGTTTATTTTAATCATTTATAAAAGTTAAAAAAATTTTTTTATAAATAAAATGTTAATAAATATAATATAATATGGTTTAATTACTCATTAATTAAGGGACCGCTTATATTGAGGGCCAATAAATAAAGGGTACAAAATAAGCCTCCAAATAGTTGGAGGGTTCCCTTAATTAATGAGAAGTTATAGTATTTGAAAAATATTTACTTGAATTTCTTTAAAAACTGTGCTATCAATATTAAATGTACCTTTTGAAACTTAAATAGCTCCACCATTACAGTTAGAATTACATATAATATTAGAGAAAAGGCTATCTTAGCTTATAGTTAATATTGATTCTGATACTATAATCAAAGAAGATGAGGATATTTAAGGTATTTTATAAATATCTTATTAAATTAATCTTTTTTCAGATAGTTTTTAGCTAATGTTTTTAAATATTATCTAAGAAAGCTCTAATTAGCTTTAGATTGAATAAATTACACTTGTTGTAAATGAAGAATTTAGTAAGTATGTATTACTTATTTATATTAAAGAATTTTAAGAGCTGATTAATAAAGGAAAAGTTGCTGATGGAGATTCAATTTACAGGTTTGTAAAATTGCATTTATCAATACTTAAATTTGAATTTTATAAATTAGCTAGTGTTGATTGCTAAGAAAGACCTGTTTTATTCATATAAGAACTATAAGACAAATGGTTTGAGCTGAATTACTCTGATAAAATTTATTTTATGTCTTAAAATAATATATCAGTATTTACTACATCAATGAAGTAGCTATCTGAAACTCCCTTTACATTATTAATATATCCTCCTTAAAATTAAATAGTATTTCTCTTCTTTTATTGTTGTTTAGTATATTTTCTATTTAAAAAATGAATTTAGTTTAAATTTAAAAAAATTATCATTCTTAATAAAGTTCATTTAAATTATAAAATTGAGTTTTAAAAATTATTTATTTTAAATTGTTTTTTATAATTTAATTTTTTCCTAATTTGAAATATTTTTTAAACGAAATTAATTTACTGTTATGCTAGAGTTGAAGCATTACCCATTAAAGTATACAAATTTCTGAATTGACAATTGTCACAATTAAGATTAAGAATCTAGCCTCCATCATCTATGAAAATAGCACTACCATCTAATGAAGAGTACCCTTCACTAAATAGAGCATTAGTTAAATTAAGGTTTAATTGATCACCAAAACAGGTTAAATAAAGAAAACCACCTTTAGATGCTGTAGCTCTAGAGAAATTACTATTCAAAATAGTTATATTATGAGCCTTAGCATTTATCATACTTCCTTAAGAGTTGAATAAAGACAAAGACTAATCATCTGTAAAAGTAGAATTATTAAAAGTGACATTCTCTATAATTAATTCATGAGTCTAAATATAGGTAAAACCATATAAGGAGTTACTGTAAGAATCCAAAAATTAAGAATTTGTAATAATTATTAAACCAACATAATTTATAAAATATAATGCTGTACTTGAGAAGGTTAGTGTGTAATCTACACTCTTCAAAAATATATTCTAAAATATACAATTGTCTAATTCCACCTAGATTTAATACCAACTAACTATCTACAAAGGTATAGCTTAAGTATTTACATCGTTTTAATATAAATATAAATCACTAAAAAAGCCATCTGTTATTGTAACATTTGCATATTAAATATCATTATTTAATATAGATATCAGGTTTGTATCTTGAGCCTTTTTCTTAATAATTTAAATTTATGATAAATTAGCTGATTATACTTCTTTCATTTGTAAGCAACCTGCTGTTGTTTTGTTAGGAATTTGATTAATATAATTATCATCATTTACACAAGAAAATCCATTGATAAAGACTTAGTTTGCTTTCTCTATTAACCCAAGCTAAATGTCAAAATGATCAGTTAAAGAGGTATTTTATATCTAAAAATTGGCAATTTTACTAGTTTAAAAGTATTAAGCAATATTTAAATCTTATGCGCTTTGCTAAGATAACTAGTTATTTATAAACTAAACATTATTTAAAATCAGTTCATGAGAAGGGGATTATCTCATTGAATAAAATGCATCAAAAAATATGTAAGTAGTTCTTGCTTAAAAAGTATTATTTTAAACTAATATATTGCTAAATGAGAAAATTTGATTGGGTTGAGTTAGAGTTGTAACAGTTGAAAAAATTGATTTCTTGCAAAATTAATTATTTTTTATAAGTACACCATCAGCTGTGTATAATCCAGCAGAGAAAAGAACAGATGTAGTATCTTCTTCTATTTAGTTATTGTTAATAGAGCAAATATTATTTGAAATAGTAAGATTAGCTATCTTAGCTTGAATATTAGATTATTATTATAAAAAGCTAAATGTTTAACCCAAAGTAGAATTAATTATTGAAACGTTAAATAATTCAATCTATTTATTATTAAATCAAAATAATTTTAAAACAATGAATTATAATACTATATAAAATTAATTACCTAATTAGAATTAAAAGTACTGATAATGAATAAGTGATTTGTGAAATCTTCTTTTACTATTTCATATTTCTAAACTTACAATTAGGTTTATTCAATTAATATTGATTAACAACTCTTAGTAAAAGATGTTGAAATTAGATTAAATTATTAGATATTATTAATGATTACTCCTTGTTATATATTTTTAAATATCAATCCACAATTTGTTGATATAGTGTCCAATCCATAATATATTGCAATATCTTGCAATTTAATTTAGTAATAATTCTACAAATTCAAAGTGTTTTGGTATTATAAACTTGCATAAATCGCAGGTTAGCTACTCTAAAATGTCAATGAGATAATTTTGTTGAAATAAAAATTCATCAAATTTGGATTTAAATTCAAAAAGTAACCTGGTTAAATAGAAAAGTTTACACCCATATTTGACACTCCATTTATTATTTTTTGGTAATATTAAGCCTAATTTAATATTTAAATAAATTAGTATTTAACTAGATTTATTCTTTGAATTTAGAGGCACAAATTTACAAAAATATTTTACTTTAAAAAAAAATATTTGAAAATAATACAAAAAAAAATAAGTAAATGAAAAAAAAATAAATATTTAAGAGTAGATATAAAAAAAAGTATACTTTCATCATGGCAGTAAGAAAACTCTGAGATGTTGTAAATGGTTTGCTTTCTGAACCAGTACCATATAACCCATTTATATCATATTGATTAGTTGCATTAAAGTAATACTTTTAAGTACATTAAGTACAGAGACTAGAATCAGACAAGCAATCTTAGATTGAGTAAAAAATATTACCCATACTATATTAAACCCAAATTGTGTAATCGTTAAGCATGTCTATGTATATAAGTTTATCATAAATTTCTTTTTATTGTATCTGCAAAAAGTAGTCAAACTAAAGAGAATTTGTATTAAATTTGTAGATAAAAGCAATTCCTTAATTATAATCCCCTATTGCTACTAATTATGGTTTTGAAAAAGTTTTCAAAGCCAAAGGTTAGCTACTTAAAGTTAATAACTATTAATAATTTCCGGTTTAAAGATCAAATGAGTAAACATTATTATCATCACAAGAAATTATCAAAATTTTTGAATTTCCATAGTAAAAAATTTCTCCAATTTTAGAATTCTTGCATATATCTATCAGTTAAATTAAGATTTTAAAATTAAATTACTTTAGAATTTAAAACATCTAAAAAAATAAAAAATAATAAAAATAAGACACTGTAAAACCTCAAACTTTGATTCTTTGATTAAATAAAGGAATGAATTTTTTAAATTAAGGAAACTCAGTTTTTTACTTCAAATGTTATTTTAGTAGGAATTTAATTAAATTGAAACAAATTACAGTAAATAAATAAAAAAAGTTATTGAAAAGATATTTTAAAACTATTTATTTAATAAAATGTAGGTAAATATTAAAAAGTAAGTTAATTATAAATTAATATAAATTACTGAATATTTTAGAGTTTTTAAACAGTATATTTGGCATGCTTAAATCCCATGAATATATTGTACCTTAATTATCTACTCCTATTAACTCTAAATTGTTAGCATTCTCTAAGGATGCAATTGCAAATGCTGTTTAAATTGACCGGACATCAGATTAATCAGATGTTAGATTATACCTCTCTGTCGTAGATAAACAATTGATTAATTGGAAAAGATAGTTTTCTGTATTAGCTTTAGCAGGAAAAGCTAATGCTACCCAAAATATTCCATTTAAATAATAAGGATCTAAATTTTAATTAACATTTAACCAACTTAATCCAAATGAAGATGTAATGTTAGTAACCTTTTTATAAGTAAAAATATTTGTATTTAAGCAAGATGTATATGAATAAAAACATTTATTACGTATGTTGTTTGATTAAGTGGGTAAATAGGAAATATTTAGATTATGCTTTGCAGAATGTTTCCATTTGTGTTGGCGCTTTTATGAAAATACCAATCAAAAATATTTTTTATTTAATAAAAATTTCCATAATTTTAGATCCCACTGTAACTTAATGTAGATTTTTATGTATTAGAATCATAATTTCCAAAGTAACCTCTTTAATAAAGTAATACTTTATTTGATTAAATAAAAACAAATCTATCAGTTTAGCCTGACTATTATCTAATAAATCTCCTACTTAAATAGCTACCATAAAAATCTTATAAATTTTAAATTAGTAAATTTATTATTTATTTTATTAAAAATATTTTTATCTTACATAGATTGAACGTCAACTAAAATGATTAATAGTTAAAGATACTCACATAATAACTGGAAGATATTAAGAAAATTGTGCTTTCTTCTATTTAATTCCATTTTGCTTAACTTAAAATTGTTAATGAGCCACCAAGTTAAAGTTAGATAGTAGAAAAATCACTATTAAACTGCAAATAAGCATAGTATGCAATATTATGTATTCCTAACCAAAGAGTGGGATATGTATAACCATTTTTGTTATAGTAAACAAATTTTACGCTTAAAATTGCATCAGTTGTCTTATACCCATTCAATGCTTTAAGTTTATAAATAAGTATTCATAAAAAAAATAAAAAATTTTATGTTAATTGTGTATTTAATTAAGTAAGCAATCAATAAATTGTTTAATAAATTACACATTTTTAAAAGAGTTTTGTAAAGTCCCTTTTTGATATCAATTATTTTTACTGCTATAATCTCTAATGATTTTCCAGCAATAAATATGATATCTTGAGTTGGATGTTTTGTGAAACATCTTTTCGTATCATTTTTTTAGACAACTTATGCTTTTTATATTTATAAAAATTTTGATTCTACTTTTATTAATTAATATTAAGAAAATAAATTACAATCTGGAATATACCCATAAAATTAATAGCTAAGTAATTATAGATCTATTCCCCAAGTAATTAAACCCATATCATTTATGGTTAATATTATATTATCGCCGCTGCTAAGTGTATATATATTGGAATAGTATTGTTAAGGATTAGAATTATCTGGAAAGGTTTGAAGTTAATTTGTGTTATCCATAACTTAAACTATTTTTTATTTTACGAAGTCAAATATATTCAATATATTAAAACCTTTAGTAAGGATAATCAAGTTTGTATTTTTTATAATCTGAATAGACTACAACAAGGGAATAGAAAAAGTACTAATAACATTTAGAGTATAAGGATCTGCAAAGATAAGATTACCAAAATTTGCAACTACGATTTAGTCAGTTGCAGGGTTATATTAAAAGTCTAATATGAAATAATCAGCTATTAATTAGTTAATTTTAATTTAGTTAGGAAGTAAAAATAATTATTTTACCCTTAATAACATTGATGATTTCTCCAGAACTGGATGACATGTCATTGTAATAAACTATACTTGAATCTTAATTAACAGAATTTATTGTATTAATTAAGAGTAAATTAGTTTATGGTAATCTAAGAAAGTTTCTTACAGTAAAACCTTAAGTATTCTAAGGATCTAGTAAAGATTGTTAAAATAAGCTTTAAAAAGTAAATAATAAGTTATTAAAAATTACTTTGGTATACTTGCAAAAGAGGACATTGCTATCCAAAAATAAAATTTAAGATAGATATTAAACCTAGCAATAAGTATTTCATATTAATTATTAATATTTATTTATATTTGTTTAATTAATTAATTTTTTTTAAATAATTTATTTTGGTTTTTTTAGATACGCAAATGTATTTTTAAATGATGCTTATCTCTATTATTTTATAATCATTATTAAGATTACATAAATGTATTTTTAATTTCATTAAATATCATTTAATACTAAACTATTTAATAATGTAAAAACCATCAAAAGTGAAAAACAGTAAAGCAATATATTTCTGCTGATAAATCATTTTAAGTAACTAATTTTTTTTTTTTATCAGTAAAATACTAAATTTACAAAAAAATTATATTTTTGGCATATTTTATTTAAATTTGAGTGGATCTGATTATTCGAGTGGAATAAAATTTATTTTAAACATATATATACACTTTAATATATGTTTGAAATGTGTAAGAAAAACTTATTTTTAAAAAAATGTTTATTTTTTTAATTTCATAATTGATTTATATAGGGATAAATATGGTGCATTGCGCGAACTGCCTATTTTATAATATATAATAAATCGGTAACACTCATTGATAAAATAAATTATAATTAAAAGGAAATTATTTTTTTTTCAAGTATTTATGATAATATTTAATTTATATATTAAAAAGATTTGATTTTTTCTAAGTATCCTCATTCACTGTTAATATCATATATTGGTTTATTTGGAATTAGATTTTATTCCTCACTTCTTGATTTATTATTAAGACATTTCATAAATTTTATATGAGTTACTTATTTAGGGCAAGTAAAAACAATTAAAATTGCATGCATTTTATTTACCTACTAGACCATTTTCTATTCTATTCTTGATAAAGCAATTATTTAATATATTCTAAGGTAATTAAATAGAAATCTAATACTGATTATATTTTTTGAAATTATTATAAGTTAAATGTAAAAAAATCAATAAAAATTTAAAGTAAAAAGTTTTTAATTTATATAATAAATAGCATATTGACTGATATAATTAATATTAAAATTCTATTCTAAACTTGATACATATAAAGAAAACTTAGTCAATATTTTTTTTGCTCTTTTATATATATATGTAACATTTTTTACTTTAGTTGAATTATAAGCTAAAAATTAATTTACTAGACAAATATGAAGGCCTTTAAAAAAAAATTAATTCATTAATAAATAATGTTGAGGAAATTAATTACTAATTTAAGGTTAATAACATATTATCCAAAAAAAAAAAATTTACTGAATTGAATTTTTATTAAATTAAACATTTTCATAAAAAAAGTAAACTTCATTACATTATATGAAAATATATTAATTTAGTTATAAAATACTTAGTTTTTTGCACCAGGATAAGTTAAGTTTCATTTTATCTTCAAATTACTTTCATAGTAAAAATTTAGTTAGATTTTTTTTAAAGTATGAATGTCAAAGCTGATCAAAATTTTGAATTTGTATTTTTAATAATTATTAATTTCAAATAGCAATGTTTGATTTTGTATCAAAAAAGCAAGCAATGTTGATAAGTTAAAAAAAAGTACAGATTATTTATTTATTATTTTTTATCTATTCAAAAATAAATAAGTTTACAAACTAAAAAAAACAATCTTAATTCTACTTTAACTTAAATGAAAGCAATAAACTAAAGCTATTTTTAGCGAAAAATAAAAATATTTTACAATATCAAAAACCACGTATTAAAAAACAGGAATTATTTTTACTTTATAGTACTTTCAGGTTTTAAATCCTGACAATATCCTAATGTAAGAGTTTAATACTTGAAATTATTATAACTAAATTAGATTATTAAATAAAGAAATTAATATAATATTAAATAAATTTATATATTAGTATTTTATATATATTTATGTATTTTGTATGTAGTTTATAATTATTTAAATAAATTTTAATTTTGAGAGATATAAAATCTCTTAAAAATAATATTTATAATTAAATAAATGAATAATATTTATTAATATATTAAATTTTTAATCAACACCATAAATTTTAAATTTATTTTTAAAAATATTAATTTTTATAATACTCTAATAAAATGATGCCATAAGTCCATCATTCCAAATAATTTTAAAATATCAAATAAATATAAAAAAATAATACAATGAATACTTTTAAATATACTATTCAATATTTTATTATTAATCAATTTTTATTTTATAAATAAGTGACATTTTTATCTCCTTCATGCATGTCCAACTCTATTTGCTCATGATCAATAGGTTCACTTTCTTCAGACTTGCTATGACTGGAATCACTGTAGTTTTGTTGAGTATTTGGAATAATATCTTTAGAATCTCCCTCGTAATTTATCTGATCTAGCTTATTATCATTCGAGCTAGGTTTATTTTCAATTTATAATTGATTAAAATTTTATTCAGGATTTTTTCTTTATTTAAGATTAAAAAGCCTAGCATTTGAATCAAAATTGATATTCCTATTTGTGAATTCTTCTTTTGTTTCTAAATTTAAAAATTAAAATTAGTTTTAATAAAGAGCTTTAAATTTAATTTAATTACCTTGGTAAGTATAGTTATTATCTAATTTAAGCATTTCAATTTCATTGACGTTATTGGTATCAGAAATTTTTAATTACTCTACTGTGTTTCTGTAATTAATTTATGGTGAGATTTCAATAGATATTTCTTTCTAATTTAAGCTATCTCGCTAACTTTTTTATTGCAAATTTTACTTGACCTCTAACTATTTATCTGGCTGTTGATTTTCTTATTGTTTATCTTTATCCACTAAATGTATTTCTTCATCTTCGTGTTCTCCAAAGATGTGTTTATAAGATTCAACTAAAATATAAAAAAATTAGTTTAAATAATTTGTAAAATTTAATAAAATAAATACCTATTTGCATTTAAATAATATTTAAGAAAATCTTCTTCTTTTCTTATGGTTTAAGAGCTAAAATTTTCTTGAATAAAGCTTAATATTTTTGTTTTACTTCAGGCTTCATTTGCTTTTTCTATTGCTCTTTCTTCTTATATCTCTTAAAGAAGGATATTTTCTTTGAAAGAGCTTCAACTATTGTTTCTATTGCTGCCTTGATCTTTGGAATATAACCACTAATTATTTTGCCTAAGATCTTAAAAATGAACCATAAATTGATTATTACAATCAGTGCTAATGAGGTGTACACGAAATAGAAGAACTAATTGTCATACATAAATAAGCCCAAAAGAACTGTCAAAGCGCATACATTTGTTGAATTAACATCAATTTCATTTATATCTGACTCTTAATAAGGATGAATCATCATAGAAAGAATTCCGTAAGCAGTGATAACAATAAAAACAAGGATACCTTTTGTGACAATACTTTAAGAGTAAAAATTTAAAGCTAAAATAATAGCTAATTTCTCAGCCATTTTGACAAATTCCCAATAAAATGCGTAATTTTAATATTCTTTGTATAAAAATCCATATTTCAATTTAATTTCGATAGATTCTAAGTTTTCTTTGTTTCTTCTAAGCAAAAAGAATAATATACCAGGTAGTATAAACACCCATACTAATAACATAGGAACAACAAGTGATAAGGCATATAAGTAGTGCTAACTAGTATAACACACAAACGAAACATTAGACAAAATATATTTAGTGTCACCAATTTATCTGCAGGAAAGAAGAGCAATAATTTAAGCAACTAGGTCAGGTTGAATGTAAATAATTAAAAACATAATAGCAGTAGTTAAAATATACCAAGGAAATTGCTACTTCTCCTACTTGCTCTTTTTACATTTTTTCACTAAATAATAAATCAGCATACAGGTTAAGAATAAAATCATATAGACAACTGGAATCATTAGAGAAAATAAAAGTCTAAGATATATAATTGGCATACTTGCATTTAATTCTTCCAAAGCACAGTCAAGAGAATTCATAGTTTACTTTAGAGGCTATCCTACTGATTAAGGAAACTCAAAAATACCTTTTAATTAATTATTTTTATTTAAATAGTGAAAAATATATCAAATAAACTTGATAAAGTTAAAAGTAATCCATAAATAAAATTAAATTATAAAAAGAGAATAGAAACAAAAATTATTTTTAAAATGAAAATATTAATTGAAAAGAAATAGTTTAGAAAATTCAAAAATGTAAAATAAAAAATATTTATTTACCTGAAGGAATTGAAAGGTTAAAAGTTGCTATCGATCCAACAATTTGAACATAGTTAGTTAACATTTTGATGAAAATTCCAGACTTGTCTTCATCAGTTTTAAATTGCATGCCTATACTCTTTTAGGATGGGATTTATGGGATTGATGTCCTAGTTGGATATTTGTTATCTATTTAACTAAAAGAAAATCTGTTTTTTTAAGTCATAAAATTTTGTCTTTTTTCTTTGCTAGTTAGGCTTACAGTTTTTCTTCTCATCATCATGTGCTTTTAAATAGTCAAAACAGCTACTTTTTCTCTTAAAACATCAACATCTCCCTTTATTGCTAAACACATAGAAACTAATGTCCAAACAGTCATTAAGACAACTATCCAAACATTTCCTTTAATCTAATCACATCTTGTACATGAATATTTTGCTGATTTTGCATAAGGTTTACCCCAGTGCTCTCCATGAATCTTTAAAAATAAAAAGTTTTAAAATTAATATACAACTATTTATATAAATTACATCGCATTCTTCACAAAGTGCTCCTATGTGACCTTCGTAGCAAATATTGTTACCAAAACTACCGCCAACACAGTTATCAGGTAGATTAGAGCAATCAATTATTATGTTACTGATGTTAGTTTTTCTCCAATACCCTGCATTTGCAACAACATTTGTTCCTCCGTTGCAAGTAGCTCCTTGTGGGCATTCTTAGCAATTTGAAACATCAAAAGAATAATAATTTACAGGACAAATTTAGCACTATGTTACCTGATCTAGCTTTGCAATTTATTCTCCAGGGCCGCACAGTCTAAACTGAATAAGAATATTGAAAGTGTAATTTTAAATGAATGTTTATGTATTTTAGTCTAATGTGTAAATCTATTTAGAAGTAAATTAAATATTAGCTGATGAACCTGGTAAACCTGTAATGCTAATATTATCAAATTTGAAAGCTTTGAGCAGAGGATCATATTTTGCGAAAATATTTTCACTGACTGAATATGAGGATAAATCTTTGGTTTTTTGATCAATATTAACATCTATTTAAAAGGTGTTGTAATCTTCTGATGTAATAGGATAAACTATCTCACTTTTATTGTTTAGCAATACAAATTAAATGTCAGATAAATTAGCTCCGCTCCTAAAATTATTGATAACAATATGATCTTTATCTACAACACCGTTATTAAGCTGCAAAAATGAATCAATATTGCTAACTCTCAGCTATGAAGGATAAGAAACTTCGTCACTTCCGTAAATTTAGCCAACATTACTTGAAAGAACGTTATTTTTTTATGTGTCAACAGATAAATTCTACTAATAAATTCCACCTCCAATACCTGCTTTATTATTAATAATTTTCGAGTTAGTCATTTAGACACTTTATTGAGCAGAATTTAATATTTCAGAACTTATGTACATAGCACCACCTCTTACATTGCATTCGTTTCCGTTAAAAGTAGTTTGATCCAAGTTAAGAGAAAATTTCTATTTTATTTAAAAGTTATTTATTTTTTTTAAAATAAAGGAAAAATAAAATGCTTACATCATTTTAAAGAGCAGTCAAATAAATTGCTCCCCCATCACTTTAAGAATTACAGTTTAAAAATTAAGTATTTGATATTTGATTTGTGTTATTTATTCCTTAGATAAATAAAGCGCCTCCAAAAGTTGACTATTTTTAAAAATAGTTATTTTTTATTTATTTATCCACAAAATAAACAAATTTTAGTAAAATAAATTATATTTAAATGGAATTTTTTAAAATATCAAAATTTAAAGTAATTTACTTGAATTTGTTAGAAAACTGTGTTTTCAATATTTAGAGTTCCTTAAGAAACCTAAAATGCTCCACCATTACAGTTAGTATTGCATTATATATTAGAGAAAAGACTTCCTTGATATACTTTAATTATAGATTAAGTTGTAACTATCAAAGATGAAGAAATTGCCTAAGGTGTTTGATATATATCTTACTAAATCAATCTACTTTAAGAGAACTTTTAGCTAACATTTTGGACAGTTAATTAAGAAAAATCTAATTAGCTTTAGCTTGAATAAATCATACTTGTTGTAAATGTTGAGTTCAGTATTTAACTATTGCTTATTTTTACAGATGAGTTTTAAGAATTAATTAACAATGGGAATGTAGCAGATTGAGACTCAATATAAATGTTAGTAATATTACATTTATTTATTACTAAATTTGAATTTAGTAAATTAACAAGTGTTGACTATTATGGATTTTTTGCTCTGTTGATAAACTAGCTATGAGCCATTGAGTTTGAACTAAAATCTTCTGATAGAATTTAGTTTATATTTTAAAATTATATTCCTGCATTATTTACATCAATAAAGTAGCTATCTGCTATTCCTTTTACATTTTTAATATATCCTCCTTAAAACGAGATAGTATTCTACTAATTAACTTGCTGCTCTGCGTATTTTCTATTTAATAAAATTTTGTTAGTTAAATGAAATTATTGTAATAAATTTAACAAATTTAATTTGAAAAAACAGCTTAATATTTATTTTATAAATACAATTTATATTTTCAAAATAAAAACCTTTATAGCTATTTTAGATTTTCATTACTTGATAAAATTAATAGTTGTGTTAATAATAATATTAATAATATTTACTGTGATGCAATAGTAGAAGCACTGCCAAATAGAGTATATATATTACTGAATTGACAATTTTGGCAATTCATCTAAAGGATTTAGCCTCCATCATCAATAAACACAGCTCCACCATCTAATGAAGCATACCCTTCGCTAAACATAGTATTAGTAAAATTAAGGTAGAATATTTCACCAAAAGAGACTAAATATAGAAATGCTCCTTTAGATGCTGTGGCCTTTGTGAAATTAGTTTTCATTATAGTTATATTTTAGGCCTTTGCATTAATCATGCTTCCTTGAGAATTGAACAAAGACAAAGAATTATCGTTAGTAAATGTAGAGTTATTAAATGAAACATTGTCTATTGTTAATGTATAGGTTTAAATGTAGGCAAATCCATATAGAGAGTTACTGTATGAATTTTAAAATTGGCTATTTTTAATAGTTATAGAACCAACATAGTTCAAAATATATAGTGCTGTACTAGAGAAGGTTAAAGTGTATTGGATACTCTTCAAAAATATGTTTTAAAATGTACAATTATCTAAAACTACTTGGATATCATAACCGCTGACAATATACAAAGGTATAGCTTCTGTATTTACACTATTTTAATATAGTTATAAGTCACTAAACATACCATTTGTAATTGTTAAGTTTGCTTGTTAGACTTCACTATTTTGAATTTTTATTAAATTAGAATCTTAAGATTTTTTCTTAGTGACTTAAATTTAATTAAAGTTGGCCTATTATATTTCCTTCATTTATAGACATCCTGCTGTAATTTTACTGGGAATTTTAGCAAGATATTCGTCATCATTTTAGCAATAAAATGTATCTATTTAAATCGAATTAGCATTTTCTATTAATCCAAGTTAAATGTCAAAATGATCAGTTAGATTAGTATTTTAAATTTATATTTTGGCAATTTTGCTAGTCTAAAAATATTAGGCTGTATTTAAATCTTCACTACTTTATTAGAATAGATGATTATTTACAAACGAAACACCATTTAAATCCAGTTCATGAGAAGGAGATGCTTTCATAGAATAAAAAGCATCAAAAAATATGTAGGTAGTTCTTGCCTAAAAAACATTATTTTAAACAATTACGTTGCTAAATGAAAAAACTTAATTGGCTTGAGTTAGAGTTGTAACTGTAGAAAAGAATGATTTTTTACAAAAGGTGTTACCACTTACAAGCATGTTATTAACTGTGTACTGTCCTGCAGAGAAAAGTACTGAAATGATATTGTCATCTTAATTTGCGTTATCTGAGCAACTATTACCCGATAGGGTAATATTTTAAATGTTAACTTGGATATCAGATTATTACTATAAATAGCTAAATGATTGTCCCAAAGTTGAATTAATTATGGAAACATTAAATAATTATATCTATTATATATAATTAAAAAAATGTGATATTTTAGATGAATAATTATTTGTAGAAATTACTTGAGTAGAGTTAAAAGTATTAATAACTGACTAATGATTTGTGAAATCTTCTTCCACTATTTCGTATTTCAAAATAGTTAACTAAGTTTATTCAACAAAGATCGATTGACAGCTTTTAGGGATGGAGGTTGACAATAAAGTAAATTACTAGATATTATTAATGAATACTCCTTGTTAAATATTTTAAAATATTAATCCACAATTATTTTATTCTGTGTCTAATCCATAATAAATTATAATATCTTAGATATTTATTTAATAGTAATTCTACAAATTTAGTGTGTTTTAATATTCTAAACTTGCATAAGTCCCAGGCTAGCTGCTTTAGAAGGTCAATTAAATGATTTTGTTGAAGTCAAAATTCATCAAGTTAGGATTTAAATTCAATAAGAAGCCAGGTTGTATAACAATATTTACACTCATATCTGAAACTCCATTTACCATTTATTTGTAATATTGTGCCTTTTTTCATATTTAAAAGATTATCTTTAATTTTTTAATCTTTAATTAATTGTATCAATATATTAAAAAAAAAAGTAATAAGCTAATAAATGAAAATAAATAATTACTTTGATCATAGCAGTAAGAAAATTATCGGAAGTAGTAAATGGTTTATTCGTAGTACCTATTCCATAGACACCACTTTAATCATATTTATTAGTAGCCTAAAAGCTATAAGATTGTGTACACTAAGTGCATAGCTTTGAATCTGACAAGCAGTCTTAAATTGAATAGAATAAATTACTAAGACCAAACTATACCCAAATAGTGTAATCATTTAGCATTTCAATGAAAATAATTTTATCTTATACTTTCTTTGACTGTAGCTACAAAAAGAAGTCAAATTGCAAAGATGTTGTGTTGAATTTGTAAATAAGAGCTATACCCTAATTTTAATCACCTATAGCTACCAACTATGGCTAAGAAAATGCTCTTAAAGCTAATGGTTAACTACTTAACTTAGAGAGGAGTTAATAGCTTCCTGTTGCCAAGTTAAAAGAATATACATTATTATTAGAACAAGAAATAATCAAATATTTGCTATTTTAATAGTAAAAGACTTCTCCAATTACAGAATTAGTACAAATGCCTTTGATTTTTAAAATTATTAATTATTTAATACTTTTCAAATAAATTTTAAGATTAAGAAATTAATAGCTAAAATAGTTAAAAAATAATATTAAAAAATAAATATATTTAAATGATTAAAGTAAGGTAAATAAAATTAATTAATTAAGATAAATTAAAAATAAAAAATATTAACATGTATTTTATGTATTTAAAGAATAATTTATTTTAAATTATAAATGATTTAATAAATAAATAAATAAATAAAATATTTTTTACTGAAATTTATTGAAGACTTAAAGGGTATGGTTGGTTAACTCAAATCCCATGTATAGATAGTACCTGCATTATCAACTCCTATTAGCTCTTAGTTATTTGCATTCTGTAAGGAAGATATTGCAAAGGCTGTTTATATAGATGTTACATCAGTTTGATTTGACGTTAGATTATATCTTTCTGTTGTTGACAAACAATTTATGAGTTGGAAAAGATAGTTTTCTGTTTTTGCTTTATGAGGAAATGCTACTGCGACCCAAACTTTACCATTTAAAAAGTAAGGGTCTAAATTTAAATTAACATTATACCATTATAATCCGAATGAAGATGTTATATTAGATGTCTATTTTTAATAGCAACAAATTAGAAAAGTCAAATAAATAAATAAAATAATTCTTACATATTCGTGTTAGTTTAATGGATATATAGGGAAAATCAAAGCTAAACTTTATGTTTAACCATTCACAACTGTGCTTGCTTTGACAAAATACCAATCGAAGATATTTTTTATTTAATAGAAGGTGCTAAAAGTTTAAAGGTGACCAATACTTAATGTAGGTTTTTATGTATTTACATTATACATACCAAAATTTCCTCTATCATAAAGCAATAACACGTTATTATCAAGGAGAATAAATCTATCCGTTTATCCTTATTATTATCTGATAAATCTTCTGCAATAATTATTTCCATAAACATCTATTTAATGTATTCAATTTTAATAAATTTAAGTTTAAAAATTAACTTACATAAGTTATAGGAGAACTAAAATGTTTAATAGTTAAAAATAGTAATATAATACAAAGAAGAAATAAAGAACACTGTATTTTCTTCTATTTTGTACCATCTATAATAGCTTTTAACATCATTCCACCCATAATTCGTAATATATGCAGAAGAAAAATCACTGTTGAATGATACATAAGCATAGTATATATACTGTTCTTCTCCTACCCATAAGCAAGGGTAAGGAAGTCCATTGTAATTAAAGTAAACGAACTCAATGTTAGTAAGTACATCAAGAAACTAATAGTTATATAATGCTAATTTATATAAGATGAGAGTTGATAAATGAAATTCATAATAAATATTAATTCAATTTGTAATAAGTAAATTACATGTTTTAAATAGAGTTTTGTAAAGACCTTATTTTGCGTCAATTATTTTAACTGCAGTAATTTCTAGGTATTTTCCTGCCATAAATAAAATATCTTCAGTTGGATGCTTTGTGAAAGATTTATATCCATCTTTTTCAGCATAAACTAAGGCTTTTAAAATATATAAATAATATTGTTTATTTAGTTATTAAGTTCTACTTTCATAAATAGAAAGCAAAAAAATAAATAATTAGATAGATATTATAATAATATTTACAATCTTAGATATACCCATAGAAGGTATAGTTCAATTATTTAAGGTCTATTCCCCAAGCTATAACACCCATATCGTTAGTGGTCACGATTATATTATCACCATTTTTAAGTGTATAAAGATCAGAATAATATTGATATAGCCATTAATTATCAGGAAAGACTAACAATTATGATGTATTATCCATCAATAAGACAACTTGTTGCTAAATAAAATCAAATATTTATAATTGATTAAAATAGTTAGTAATAAGTATATAGTTAGTTCCTTTTATAAATTGAATTGTCATAAGATTTGGAATAGAAAAAGAACTCAAAGCCTTCAAAGTATAAGGGTCTGCAAAGATGAGGTTGTCATAATTCGAAATGACAATTTAATCAATCTAAGAGTTGTAAAGCATTTCTATTATCACATAGTCGGCTTTTTTTTAATTAACATAATAAGAAATAAAAATTTTAATAATATCCATTTACGCTTGATAACATTGATAATTTCACCAGAAGAGGAGGACATATCGTTATAATATACTATACTCGAATCTTAATTTTACTAAAATATTGTATTTATAACCAGCACATTAGTTTGAGGTATTCTTAGGTAATTCTTTACCACAAACCCTTAATACTTCTAAGGATCTATTATTTTTTAAAAAATTAATATTCAACAAAAAGACATTTACTGGACGATATAAATTACTTTCATATGTCTGTAAAAGGGGACACTGACCACAAAATATGAAATTAATGAGAGTGATCAAACTTAATAAGAAGCTATTTATCTTGCTGAAGTTCATTTTCTTAATACTAATAATTAATATGTGTTTATCTCTTTTTTTAATTAATTAAAACTTATGTAATTTTACAAAGTATTGATCCTATTTATCTATCTCTTATTTCGTTTTTGTGATTAACTAATTAATATTTTTGATGTTTTCTATTTTAGAAAAAATCTATACTACCTAATTCTTACTTTTTTTGATTGATTTTTCAATCGATTGATGAAATAACTCATAATTTAAAAAAATTAGATTGCTTTTTGTTTTTGGATTCAAGCATAGTTTTTATCAACAAAGATATCTTTTTTGTCCAATTCTTTTGATTGCTTATAAAAATTAACGCACTATCTTAATTATTTAAAAATCATCGATCGAAAAGAAAATTTGAACACTTATAAAGATTATCTTGTTCATGTACCTATCAAATATTACATATTTAATTAGATATTTAGAATAGTTTCTAAAAATTGAAAGTAATTATTTATAATAAACAGCCCATTTTCTATCTAAAATAATATTTTAGAGAAATATAAAATTTTATTTTATAATTATTTCTTTCTTTAGTACTAGTAAATTGAAAGATAAATAGCTATAATGTTTTTAATTTTATTTTTAATTATTTAAAATAACTGAAAAATTTATATTATGTTAATGAAAATGACATAATTGATTATATAAATTTTTAGTTTAGCAATGTAATAATATTCATATTTTAATATATTTCAAATAATATAAAGGAAAACATACTTTTTACTTAATTATAATAGAATTAAATATATATTAAATTTATTTTATTGTGTTAAAGTTAAATATTTGTTAAGTTTATTTTATCGCTAAACTAACTCAAGATATCTTACATATTTAAATTTAAAAATGGAATTTATACTAATTTTATAATTTAATCATATTATTAAAATCAGTTAAGTCATAGTTGTATATTGCTTGGATTACTGTAATTATATTTATTTATTTCTAAAAAGCCAATTAATTAATAAATAAACAAATATTAAGAGATATTATTATTTTTATGTTTAAACTGGATTTGCTTGATTATTGATTTATTAATGAAAAACTCGCTTTGAGTTTGTGATTAATCTTCAGAATTTATTAAATTAGATTGATATAGATAGATATTATTTTTTCTTAACCAGTTATTCGTTTTTCTCCTTAATTTATGATAACAAGTGAATTTTTTTTAATTTTGATTACAGAAATTAAAATTTACAACAAAATACAGATAGTCCAGAAATCTATATCAATGGTATTTTGATCAAAATTTAAATTTTTGTTTTAAAAATTACAAAACCTTATATTTTTATCTTAGAAGGTTAGTGCTTATTTATTTTATGAACAATTAAATTGTTATTTTTGAATATTGCTTACTTAAACGCAATAAATAAATATTTACTATATTTAATTAAATAAAATCATTTCCAAAATTAGCTTAATAAATTTATAATTTTAATTTAACTTATGGTAAAAATAAAAAAATTTCTTTCTGAATTCACATTTTATAAAGTTGTTTTTTGGAAAAAGTTATGTAAATTATATTTTCATTTAAATTAAAACGAATGTCTTAAATAATTATATATTTCTAGCTATAAATGTATTCATCTAAATGAATAAAAAACTTAAAAAATATAATCATATATTAATCAAATTTATATTAAAAAAACACAAATAAGGTAAAGGTTCATATATTAAGACCGGTTTTAAAAATATATTCATTATTTCAAATTAGTTACACCAAAATAATAAAAAAGCAAAAATATATTTATTTTTATTTCTTTATTAATATTTTGCTTTTTCAAAAATATCTTTCTTCTATTCATCTAAATATTTTGAATAGTTATTTTATGTTTGCATCGCATATAATTTTGTGATTTAAATACTAAATTTAGAAAGTTTTTTTAAAGTTTATTAAGAGTTTTCTTAATATTTACAAATTATTTACTATTTAATTTGGTTAAAATATGATTTTATTAATTAAATGAATAACTGAACATCGCTTCATTTAAGTTAATTAATAATAAACTAAAATATTTATTTATAAAATAAATTTATCTCTTGTTTTTTTAATACCAGCCTTTGTTAATAAATTTGAGTATTTTTTGTATCTAATATATAGTTTTAGATTACTAAGCAAATGTTATAAATAGATAATGTAAGGGTTCAGCTATTTGTTTGAATTATTATTTTTTAATAATGAAATATAATTAACATTAAGTTTTTTAAAATAAATTATTTTAACCTATAAATACATATTTTTGCTTTTATTCTTACATTTTATAGTAAAGAATTACTAATTGATTTAAAATTAATTACATTTTCTTTCATTTATTGACTATTTTATCAATCATGTTTACTTTACATTTTGATTGAGCTTTTTGTGCTTTTCAATACAAATTTTTTTAATTTGTTACCTTTTACTATTTTTTTTTTATGAGGAGATACTTTTTTCTTATATTTTATGAGTTTTTTTATTTAAAAACTAAAATATTATTTTGCTTAAATTAGATAATTAATATTTATTTTTTAACAACTTAACTATTTCTTTATTTCTTTACAAAAAATAATTAATCTAAAAAATATTTTTTCAAAAAAAGTAATATTTTTAAATAAATAAAATTAAGATGAATTTTCTTTTAAAAAAACTTAACATATTTATTTATAATTAATTTTTGTATGCAATTTATGGATTTATATATCACAATAAGCTCAATTAGATTAAGAATTTTCTTTAACTTTGTACTGTAATGGCTCTTCAGTATGATGAATGCTAACTGAATTCTTTTCCTTGCTTTCTCTTTGCAAATTCTGCTATTTATTAAAAGTATTCTATTCGTTTACAATGGAGTTTTTAGGAAAATTAGCTTATTCTAAGTTTTAAATATAGTCTTTGAAATCCATAATTCCAGCTTTTTATAAAAAATAATTTTAAAATAATTTATTTCAAGAAATATTTTACATTAAATTTCATCTTTTTCTTCTTTATTTCCAATTGCATCACTTTACATTAATGAATTATGTTTTTCATCGCTAGTGAAAATATGAGTATTTAATTTCAAATCAGTATTTGCTCTTTCAGTAGGAATATCGCCCATAATCTATTAAGGACTTAAACTGAGCTATTATACCATTTATTTTTACTAACACTCCAATATTATATTTGGGCTACAAATCATACTTGCAGTATATTATTTGAGACCAACAAAAGTTGCATTATCAGACAGCTTTAAATCTTTATTAATTTATTCTAAAGCATTCGACTGTTAAGGACTAAAAAGCAGTAGCTGTTTATCATCTTGTGTGGTTCTTAAGCTTTAATAATCTAATTTATCAAATTTTAAAAATAAATTTAAATTTTAAATATAAAATATTTTACCTTTCATTAGTTTTAGAGTTAAAAATAACTTGTCTCTTTATGACCTATCTACTGTTGTCAGCTTTTTAAATATTCCACTTAATTTTTACTTTAGAGCAGGATTTATTTCAGAAGCTCTCTTCTTTCCAAATTTCTATAAGCATCTTTATATAACTGGATACTTAGATTCTAGTTTTTATAATTTACTTAGCAATAAATCTTTCTTTACTTAGATTATTCTGTAAATAATCTGCATTAAAAACAAAATATTAAGTAAAATAACTATTATAAAACATCCAATTTAGAAATATATATAAGGGTTGTTATAAATAAATCCACAAAGAAGCATAGTATATGCACAGACTCTGGTAGAATTTCTATCTATTTAATTGAGCTAATCTAAAGAATATGGATTTACTCTAGTAGAAAGTACTCCATAAAATACAATTATCAAGTAAATTAGCACAGCTTTGACATTTATGGCTTAGGAGTAAAAATTTAGTACCAAAATAATTGATATTTTTTGTATTATCTTTATAAATTCCCAATAATAAGCAGTTTCTTTGTACTCTTAATATAAAAATCCATATTTAAAATTAGTTTAAATATAGTTAAGACCAAATCTCTTTTTGTAAACATAAAGCTACCTAAATAAGAAGAGAGGCAATATGATAACAAAAAATATGAGCAAAGGTAACACTAAGTATAAGCTAAATTTTATATACTGATCATCGTAGCATTCATAATTCATGTTTGCTAATATATATTAAGTATTACCTACAGTTCTGCAAGAAAGAAGACTTATCATCTGAGAAACTAAATCAGGCTAGAGGTAGATGAATAAAAATATAAAAGTAGTGTAAATGTAATATTTATAAAATTTCTTCATTTTATGAATACACTTTTAACTTATAACTTCGACAATGCTATATAGAATTATAATTCCAATTGGTGAAATAACAGAAATGACCAACTTTAAATAAATTATAGGAATATTAGAGTGATAATCTCTTAGAAGGCAGTCAAAGTAATCAATTGAAGATTTTAAAGGATTTCCAAAGTAAGTAACTACTTCAATTATTTCTATTAGAATAAAAGTATAATTTTTAAATTATTAGCATTTTTCAATCAATAAATTCATTTTTTAAATAAATAATCTATAATGAAATTTATATTTTCATTTTTAAGCATAAAACTAATTAAAAAAAGATATTAAAAAATTTTATAATAATTTTTTTTACTTTTTTAAGATATTAAGGTATTGATTAAATGAAAAAATAATAATTAAATAAAGATTTTTATTATTGATCGTAAAATCTGAGTTAATTTATTTTTTATTCAAACTAAAAAAATTTTTTACATTGTTGTACATTCAAATTGAATGTGACTGCTGCTGAAACGATTTAAACATAGTTTGTAAATATTTTAATGTATACTTTTGATCTCTATTAAAATAAGAACTTATTTTTGCTATTTTTTAAATTATAAGTTGAGTTTCCATAGAAGATATTAATAAGGACTCTTTGTTGTTAATTATTTTTATCACTACTGACTGTTAAAAAGACAGAAATCAATAACCAAAGTAAACTTAACAATAATTTCCAAAGATTTTCATTTTGACTTCTACACAACACACATTAGTATTTATCACTTCTTGTGTAGCTTTGCCCCCAATATTATCCTAAAATCTGTAAAATTAAAATTTAAAAATATTATTTTTATTTTTAATAAAATTTACATCACATTCTTCACACAGAGGTCCTATATTTCCTTTAACACAAATATGATCTCCATAAGAAGGATTTACACAGTTTTCTTATCTATTTACACACAAAATTAACTTATCGGAGAATTCTTCTTCTCTCCAATAGCCAGTATTTACAGATATTATTCCATCTTAACAAGTTCCACCTTCTGGACAAGGATAGCATCCATTAAAATCAAGCGTATATTTTCCACCTTCGCAACTTTAACATTCTTATAAAATATTAAATTTACTAATGATTTCACCATATTTACATTTTCTGAAATTAACTTAAATCAAAAAAGAATAGTCTTAGCTGTAAGTTTGTGTAGCCTCATTAAAAATTTTAATCGAATCAGATCTGAACTCAAAATAAGAATGAGAGTCTGGTATACCAGTCAGTTGAAGGTTCGAGAAATTAAATAATTTATATTATTAGTCCATACTTACAGTTGTGTTACCTTTAACTTAATAGTGATCAGCTTATTAAGTCTTAGAGCTAACTTATACATAAGATTATATTTATTATTACTCTTGTTGATAAATAGGTTTAGAGCTTTTGTCTCTTAGTTGAAATATAAAATTAGGAAGAGTGCCACCACTTTTAAAATCATCTAAAACAATTATGTTTTTAACTTGATCATAATACTGTTTAAAATTATCTTAATTTGTCAAGTATAGTAGTGTAGGATAAGAAAACTGGTCATCTCCATATTAAATTGCACTGTTGCTTGTTAAAACAGATAAAGAATCGATAGAAGGTTTTATTCCTAAACTATAAATTCCCCCTCCTATATTTGCCTGATTTTACTTAATTACAGAGCTAACAAATTGTACTTATTATTTTTAAGAATTAGTTCCTGTTGATTTAATGGATATTGCACCTCCGTATCCAAGTTAGGCATTATTATAAGCGAATTAGCTTTGAGAAATTAAAAGCTTATAGATCTATATTATTTACATAATTGAATTTTTTTAAAATTAAATGCGAAATCAATAAACTTACATCATTCTAATTTGCTTATAAATAAACAGCTCCTCCATCATTTGTTGCTTTATTGTTTAAGAATTATGAATTTTCAATCAAATTATTATCAGAATTCAATCCAATCACTGAAATAGCTCCACCATAATTTGCCTTTTTAAATTATAATATTAGATTTTTAAAAATGAATAGATAATTTACTTAAGAGTTATCGATCTGACAGTCTTAAATTTAGAACGATGAATAAATTAAAAATATCGCAGATCCATAGCAATTGTAATTACAAGTTATTTAATTAAAATTAGAATTCTAATTAATTTATAGAGTTGAGTTAGCTAATCTTATTAGAGAATTCTATTAAGTTATTTAGTTGGAGTTTTGAGAAGCTTATTCTAGAATTCTGCTTGGAGAATTTATTTAAAATAAATTTTGGAATCTAGTATTTTGTATTACTAATTTTCCTTGATCTAAATCGATAATGCTTTAAGTAAAGTTAGACTGGGTAATATTAGAGTTTTTTATTGTTATATTAGATAATAATGAAGATATTAAAAGAGGTGAAGTAGATTCATTAATCTAATATATATTGTTAAAAAGGCATTCATCAATTGTTGTTATGCTATTTTAAACATTTATCAGAGCTGTTTGTTAAAGATTAATTTTTGAGGTGAATTAGCTTGGTATCTATTTTTAATCAATTTAGATTAAAACAAGACCTTCAGTAGTAATATTTGTATATGTTGGATTGATAAAAGCAGAGTATACTCCACCAAGTAAGTTAGTTATTATGATATTCTTAAAGTAAATCTAATTAAGCTAACCTTGCTAATCCTATGCATAAGACCTAATAAAAATATCATAATTTTAATAATTTAAGAATAAAAATAAAATGATTTACTATAATGAAATAGCATATGATTAGTCAGAAAGTAGGTAAACATCAGTGAAATTGCAATTTAACATTGTAAAATTTAGATTGATATTATTTGAATCTATAAAAAAGGCAGACCCGTCAATCAAAGAAATACCTTAAGAAAATGAAGAGGAATTCATAGATATATTTAATTAAGTACTAAGAGGCTCTATGAATAAAAATGAACCTATGCTTGAGATAGATTATGAAAACTAGCTTCCATTTAATTGCAGATAGTTAGACTTTACTCTTACACACCCTCCTTATTGCTGGAACAGAGTTTTCTAGTCAGATAAATCATATGAAGATTAAGAGAATGTGCAATTATTTATTTGAATATTATTGCTCTATGCATGAAGGAAATTGTAAACAGAATTTGATTTGGATCTTTTAAATTAGTTATTCAATAAAAATAAATCACCTAATGGATTTATGACTTAAATAGCTGTGGTTGAAAAAGTTTAAGAGTTCAGTAATCCAGATAGCACATTATCGTGAAAATAAGATTAATCTAAAGTGACTTTAGAATAAGAAGTCGATGATATAAAAATAGGATTTACGTAGGAATTTACTTTACTCTATGTAAATTTTGAGTTAGAAATTTCTATTTCGGTCAATGAAATCAAGCTATCAAAGCTGTTTGAGTTCTAAACGCTTAATATTGAATTGTCTACAGCTTAGATGTTTATAGCATTTAATAGATTTAGATTAAAATTTTAAATATCATTAAACTAGAGGCAGCCAGAATATTAATTAGTTTATCTATTTTACATAAAATTCTAATCATTTATGCAAGAAACATTGTAAATATCCACGTTTTGTGATTAAGATATTGAAGAAAATGCAATTTCAAAGTGATTCTATAATGTTATATTAGATATTGTGATACTTTTTAACTTATTGACTTAGATAAGTTAAGTTGTACTTAAATTATTTTCTGGTTACTATTGGTCATTTATATTAGGGTAATATTAATTTTAAGTTGCTGTTATGTTTTTCAAGACTAAAGTGTGCATAGGTTAGAGATTAAAGTAGTAAATAGCATTGAAGAGTAGATAAGAGTCACTTATATTAAATTTGTTATTTGCAATATAAATACTTTCAAATGAAAAGAATAAATTTTATTAGCTCAAACTGCTTATAGTAGAAAATATCTTGTGATTACAGAACTGATTACCCACTATCTACATATTTGCTACTTGATACTGACTAGCTTAGAAAAGAGATCCAAGTATTGGATTGGAATAGTCTCCACAAATGCTATTGGTAATGTTTACTTGAGAGATAGTGACTTAAACATCGCTTATTTACCTCAAAATACTAAATTAACTACCAAATGTACAATTTAACATCACAAAATTAGAAAATATAACCTAATTTATTGATAAATAAATCATATTTAAAACTAAAAATTAAAAAGAAAATTTTAAATTAAATATTAGTGAAATAAAAAATAAAATTTTTCTTTAATCAACTTTTTACAAAAACATTAAAATATATTTTATGTATTTTTGATTTTCAAAATATTTAAGATAAGCAAAGGTTCTAATCATATTTATTGAAAAACTATAAAAATAGCTACTAGCTACCTTGAAAATATTTTTTTAATTTATACAAAATATTCATGGTAGAAAAATTTTTTAAAAATAATTTTTAATTTTAATTTTATTTTAAACTATATTTAAATAATTTAGACCATTATTATAAAGTTGACCATATGGAGAATTTAAGCATAAATATTGACCTTTTATAAATAATATAAATAAATAAATTTATATTTAAAAAATCAATTTACTTATTTATTTTTTAAATAAAAACTAAGTGATAATTGCTGAGTTCCAAACATAAACAGTTCCAGTCACATCGATTCCAACAATTTATTTACTTGAATCTGAATACAAAGCATAACAAGTTTATTTTAAATTATCTTTAGGGTCATCAGACTGTAAGTTTGTAAATGAACTTGTATACATATCTATCATGAGGAACAAGTAGTTCAGAGGCTATTAATAAAACTATGTCCCTAACATTACCCATAATTTTGATGATCCATCATAATAAGAATCGAAGTTTAAAGAAACTTGATCAAATTAGAAATTTGGGAATATGCTTGTTAAGCTCATATTCTAATTAAAAATCATAAATATATTTTATTTTTATTTAAAAATTAAAAATTTAAATTACATAGGTTAAAGGATTATCTAAGACTTTGAAAAACTAAATATAATTCTATTATTCTATAACCATATAGCAAAGAGGACAATTTTTAACTTCAATAATGGAATTAGCGTTTATTCTTGAAAAAGCTTAGTTTATATATTAATTTGTAATATAAAATGTAGGATTAAGTGTAGTAACTATATCAAGTGAATATGATGATAACACAACATAGTATTTATATCCTTCATAATATGCTTAAAAGATTTTGTTTAACCCATAACTATAGTAATCTAATTTTATTTCATTAGATAATATAAAAATTTTAAAAAACAATAAATCAACAAAATTTAATAATTATTGTAATTAATTAAAATATATTGTGCCTTGGATACTATTCTAATTTTTTTTAGCACTCTAAATCTTTTTCAAAATTTAGGAGAAAATGGTGAAATTTAATGGGGTGAGAGTTAATGAGGATTTACTGTAATTTAAAGACTTGATCAAATTAATGAATTATTTAAAATAAATATATTCAATAATAGCTTAAAATAATTGTTTGTATGGTGAAAGAAATGAAAATATTAAGTTTAACAAAACTTTATTTTGTAAATTTTAAAATAAAAATAATTATAAATATTTTACATTGATATTCTACAAAGTTGTCTGTTTAAAGTTAGTAAATATAATTACTATATTATGCCATTACTGGTCCTGTGTGTAAAGGAATAATTAGAGCTTAATTTTCTTCTGCATAATACCATGTAGTAAACTATAATCTATTTTAATGATCTTTTATAGATATATATTTGTAGTCTAAATTTCTGAAATTAACTTAAGTAATATATTTATTTGTAGAGTCCATTACAATTTATAAATCTAATCTATAAATGTAGTTAATATCAGACACAAAAAGACTATCACTACCTTAAAAATTGATGTATTAGATGTTCAAAATGCTTTAATTTTAATTTGTCATAAGCTGGATATCTTTTATAAAATAAATAATTTATATTATTAGATTTAATTAAAATAGTAGTAATTCTACCTGTAGAATTTAAAAGCGTATATTATTAAGAATCATAGTAGTACACATATAATTGAGTAGCTTACTATAAAGTTCCAATAAAAAAAAACAGGTCGTAAATAGCATGCTTACTAAAATGTGAGAAACAGTTATAAGAACATGAGGCTTATTTAATATAAATATATGAATTATAATTGCTGGTTAATTAATTAAACATTTTTACGTGGATTTGGTAGAATTCCTGTAAATTATACTATGGTTGAAATCATATTAAATGACCATAGCTATGTATTAACTTAATTCATGATGAAAATCTAAACTAAGCCACTTGAAATAATAAAGCTTTTAGGATAAATTATATTATATATTGGATTAAGACCTTTGCTACAACTATCCATACTTTTGACTACCTTTAACTGAATTGAGTCAATAATAAAGCTTTAGCATACTTGTTAGGAAACAACAACATAGTTAGTGCCTTTTATCATTTCAAATTCTAATAAACTTTATAATTCAAGATGCGAAGTGGCTTAAAGTGTATATGGATCTGCTAATATTAATTTTTAAAAGTTTAGAACTAGAACCTTGTTAGTCTATGCTATGTATTCCATTTTTATAATTGTGTAATCAGCTATTAAAAATTATTGAAATATATTCAATAAAATGGCATCAATTCTTGTGATATATTTAATCAAAAATAATTTACGCTTAACTACATTTATTACATTTTGGTAAACTATTGAAAGATCTAAGTAATACACAATATTCGAGACAGTATTAGAAACGCTATTAGCAAACAACTATCCTGTATTCACAAGAAGTAGGTCAGTTTTTGGTATTTTTAGATAGTTTAAAATTGAGTAAAATTGTTAGTACATCACCTCTATTAAGTAAATTTAAATCTATATAATGCTAAATATAAATTTTTTTTGTAGAATTACAGGATTCAGATCGAATTTGTGGACATTCTTAACCTTTTAAGTAATTTACTAACTATAGAATTACAATAGTAATTTAAATTAACTACTTGAGAATCATATCTCCTTGAAATAATTATCTTTTAACTCTTTTTTTGTTATTTAATTTTATAAACAAGTTTTCTAACTATTAATGAACGATTTTTTATCAAATTCTTCTCACTTTCTTTGATAGAAACAAATAAAAATCAAAAGCAAAGTGAATGAATGAATGAATTTATATAGAAGCCAATAATTTCAAATTAATATCTAAATAATAAGGATTAAAGAAAACAAAATTGAGAAGTAGAATTCAAAATTCATAAGAAATACAATATGAGGTGGATAAATAACCTAACTTTCAAGTAAATAGAATTTTTTATTTTTTAAATTATGAATGGATATACAATGTAAATATAAATATATTACCTTCACAAAAGGTAATCTAATTGTATTTTTCAGTCATTTCTATGGCTCTTCATTTAATTAAATAATTACAATTTTCTATAACACTTAAAATTTGCTTTAACTTACATTTTTAAAATTATCAATATTTAATTCCCAAAATATAAAATAGTTGAAACAATAATATCAATTTAACATTTGGATTGGCACATAAAAATATTTATGAGAGAGTTTATTGAAATAGTATCAAAAAGGATCTAAAAAAGTACAATCAGAAGATTACATAAAATAAAAAATTTAGAGATTAATATTAAAATGATATTTTTATAATTATCTATATTGATATTAAATTTTTCTGTTTAATTTTAACAGGTTTCTTGTGTTTGATAAAGATTTAAAAGTGAAAAAAATAATGAGATGAATTAAAATTTTTGAAGAGATATTAGTTGAATTAATATTTTCCAATTGAGTTTAAATTCTGTCAAACTCTTTCACACCCTTAATTTGCTCTAGATATTACTTAGTATAACATTTAATATATATAATAACTAACCTTTCTAAATTTTAAATTTTTTATTCTCCCTCTAAATTGTCATTATTTAAAGATCTTGTTGTATTAGGACATACATCTAAATTATTTTAAGTTAGTTAGAATTCTAATTTAGATTTTTGACGAATATTATTTGAATTAGCTACAATAGAAATTCTTGGATTATTAATTCTTTCACTGTTAATTAGTGTTTCTGAAAATTAAATAGCATCTTTTTTTTATAATAGAAATATATAAATTTAAAATCAAAAAAACTTAAGTAAAAATGTACTGTAATTTTAGAATGGATTTTTTGCTTATATGATGATTAAAGGATTTAATAAAAACCAAAATAAAATTATTAAATTAATTAATCTATTTTATAGCAAATCCAGGAATTAAATTCTTAATTTTCCACTTCCATAAGAATTTAATACCTGGAATTGCTATAATATGGAAATTGAATTTTTATCTATCTCTTAAATATTTAATATTTTATTTATTATAAAAATTTAACTTATTGATTCAAAAATAAAAATAAAATTTACAAACTTATAATTTTTTTTTTGTAATAAAAAGAATCTTTCAAAATTAACATTTTGTTTAAGGAGGTTTTTTAAATTTTCTAATTAATTACTTGTATTTTGATTTACACGTTATTTTCTATAAATTTAATTCTAATACTTGTGTTGATAGTAAAATTATATCTCTTTTACTCAAATTTTTTTTTCTATTAATTAAAATAAAATTATAAATTGTTATTTTTATGTTTCTTTTTAATAAACGAGGTAAATTAGTATATAAAGATTGAAGCTATTGATTATTATGCTTTAAGAATATCCTTTGAAGATCAAATATATTATTTATTGAAATAAAAATAAATAGACTTCTTAGTAAATTCATCAAATTTTAATTATTTTATTAATTTTTCATCTAAATTGTATCTAACATTATATAAAATATATGATTTATTACTTTTCTATAATAATATATTGTTAATAATTAAAAACATTAATATATTTTAAATACATTATCGATTATTTATTTATTTGCTTACTTAATTTTAATTTAAGAAAGTGGTAAAAAATAACAATAATCATTTTGCATAAAATAATTCGACAATTAAAATAAATCAAATTTTCAATCGATTTAAAACCATTAAGAAGCGTTATATACTTGAAGAGGTTTATTAAATTAAATTAAACATTTAAATGGTTGTGATTATCTGAGCGCAAGATTGATTTAAGGATGTTTACGTAGTATTTTTGATTTTAGCTTTTTAGGGATAGGTCTATTATAATTAGTTAGCTTTTTTATTGGGGAGTATAGATCACAATCATTTGATTTTTAATTTGATATTTAATGCTTTTACGAGGAAGGAGAGTGAGTAATAGGAATTATTTCTTATGTACTTTATTGATTCTTTTTATTTAAAAATTCAATCTAAAGCTCATTAAAAATATTGTCAAAATATTGAAAAATATTTGAATTACTATCAAAGTCAATTTTTTAGCTTTCATCTTCTACCTCTTCTAATTAAGGTAATGTATTGATTTTTTAATGATCTTACAAAAGCTTACTTTCATTCAAATTTTTTAATTTTTTTTATTTTTCAGCTTTTCTCTACTTGATTTTAGCTGATTCTTATTAGCTTAGTATTTCAAGAGATTTATTTATTTTACATTTTTTTTTGTTTCCCTTCTTATTCTTCTATTAAACTTTACACCAACTTTCATCGCTGAAATCACTATCACTGCTTTGAGAAATAGTCTAAACACTACTTAAGTACTACTATTCACCTAATTTTTTTTCAGAATTTTAGTTTGAAAATAAATTTAATCTATTTTAATTTCTTGAAACAGATCTTTTTTAAATAGATTGTTAATCTAATTCTTAATTGCTATCAACTTAGCTTGTAGATGAATTCCTTTTATTTTTTTATTTTTTTTAATTTTTTTTATTTGTTACATTAATAGAGCTACTTTAAAGTTAATTAAATTATTTTTACTAATCATTTTAATTGGACTCTATTTCTTAAGTATTTAAATTTAAATAATTAGAATCAGTTAATTCATTATGCCTATGAAAAGTTTGTTAAGAAGATCTTTAATTTTTCTGTTTTTTATTCTATGTTTTTATTGGTTAAATTTCTTAATTTTTTATTTTACCCTCAAAATCGTTAAATATTGTGGTACTTTAGTCTACCTATTCAGTAGCTTGTGGTTATTTTGGTTTCTCATTTGTATCATTACCATCTAAACAGCTATATTCAAAAGGTGCCACATTTTAACTTGCAAAAAAACTGTTTTTGAGTTTTTTATACATATTTCTTGTTAAATTTTTCTTTTAAAAAATAAAGGATTCAAATAATGAATCTTAATTCAATTTAGTATTATCTGTATTATTTTAAATAGAATTATACTTATTTAGACTATTAAATTCATTTTATTGTTAAAAAGAATGATTTTCAAACAAATTAGCATCATTTATTTCTTTTTAATTTAAATCATTTAATTAACTTAAAGGTTTTTTATTATTTTAATCATGTTAATCTTTTTATTTGTCTTAATCCAATATAAACTCATTTTGATTAATTTTTTTCATTTTCTTATTCTATTTCTTATAAATATGAGATTGCTTTTCTAAATCTAAATCATTATTTTTTTCTATTTTCTGTTGAAGTTCATTATTTTAATACTCATTAATTTAAATTTCTTTACTAGAGGTATTCTAAATATCTGTTAATTAACAAGGCAATAACATTTATTTTTAATTAAATTCAATATTTTATTTCTATTATTTAGTAGGTGACAAAATATTTTGATTTATCTACTAAAAATGAGTAAAATAATTAACTTAATCCTTTTATGATTAATTTTGAGAACTTTTAGAACAATTATGATTGTTATCAGAGCAATCTTTGCTTTTTATGTTCAGATTTTTAGTTTTAATATTTTTTTGGTCTTTGTAGATATCTAATTCTTCTTCAGATGAACTATGATTGCTTAATGTAAATGAACTTTTAGAAGATTAGTATTTTTTTAAGATATTACTTCTTGCACTTCCGAACTGAGAGATTTTAATATCTTTGTCTTCATTAGATAGATAATTTTTCTCAGACAATTAATAAGTTTAATTACTTTAATAGTATGATTATTGATAATTTCTTTTGCTATCTTCATCTGAGCTATTTAATATAGATTTCTCATCATCAAACGATGATATTAATGGAGTTTAATTTATTTATTCATATTTTTTAAGTTAAATATTTTCATCAAAACTACTGAGATAATTTTGATTATTTCTTCTCATAGATTTTTGTTATAAATTATTTTAATACTTTCTTTCAAGTGAATTACTATGATCTCTACTAGAATTTGCTTATTTTGTTTGTTTCATATCAGATATTTCCCCATTTATTAAACTATTCGATAGTTTTTTCTACCTGTTTCGCTTTCTCTTTACCTTATTTTTATTGTCAAATTCCTGAGCTTTATTCAAAAACATGTCATAATAAATTTATTCTTTATATTTATTTATATTTTAACCAAACGAGTCTTCATATTAATACTATTCAAGTTAATCTTTTTCCCTATTATTCTAAATCTCTTATTTTCTTTTTAAGATCATCTGTCCATCAACGCAAACTATTTCATATCCTTTTTCTTCTATTTCTTCAATATATTTAATTTTATGTTATCTTGCTTGTTCGTATATTTACTGTCCTTGCTCATTCTTAAAAAAAAAATGTTAATTAAACTCTAAGCAATTGAAAAAAATTAAAAATTGATTTTTTACACCAAACAACTCCACCAAAGATGAGAACAATTTATTCTTTTTATGAATATGAGCAGGTTGTTACTAACTAGCTTCCATAATCTTATTATAACTATCTCTGTTTCTAAGCTGCATGATATGAAATAAAATTCAACTAATTATATTCAATCAATCCTTTGTATCTATTTTGTAATTTTATTAAATTAATTTTGAAATAATAAATTCCTGATAATCAATAATTATCAAAAATCTTTGTATATTATAAATCTTGCTAATTATCTGAGCTAAATAAATTTTCTTGTAGCAAAAATATTTAAAATTTTCAGATATTAAAATAAATTTAATTATCAATAAATATTTGTTATTTTGATTGAATTATTTTTAAATTTCAAATAAGAAAATATTTGCTTGTAATAAAATTGAAGAATTTAAAAATATTTTTTCTTTTAAATAAAAGTTTGTCATTACTCTAAAAATAGTAGAAATAATTATATCGAAAATAAAAAAGAAAGATCCATTTGTTTCTATCAAATATACCACAAAAAATTCCTTTTAAAAAATGGATGTACAAGGGAGTTAATAAAAAAATGAATGAACCTTTCAAAACAATAATGCAAATTAATTAAAGTTTTATTAAAATAGAAATATCAAAAAAAAAATTGAATATTCGAAAAGAAATAGCTGGTAAACAAATGAATGAAAAAATATTAAAAATATTGCTGAATAGGATTGTAATAAGATAAATTGAAATAAATTGATAGTGTTAACAAATTATAATAAGTATATTAAATAATTAAAAGTAATACACATTAAATAGCTGAAGATACAAATTCATTCATAAATAACATACATAATAGGAAAGTTTAAATGTTCTTCGATCCAAATACTAACTTTGTAGAAAACGAAAAGGGTTAGCAAAAAGGAATGTCCAGGCCTTTGTAGAACCAGTAAAAGATTACTTAATAATATAATTAAAATTAATTTATTAAATTTTTTTGCAATTAGGTATTAGGTTAGACCTCAGACATTTCCTAATCAATAGCAAAATATCTTATAAAGATAGCAACTATAATAATAAAATTAAGCTCTACCTAACCAATAAATTACATAAAACCCAATCAATAATGGTCCTTAATTGAATGAAAGAATAGCAAGATTAAGATAAGAATAAATGATGGAAGATTAGCAAGATTACAACATAATTTAGGAAAGAATTGATTAAATTTTAGAGAAAGATCCAAAGAAATTAGAAGAATAGAAAGAATTAGAATATCAGGAAAAGTTGAAAAAGAATCCATTTATCAAGCAAAAATACACTCTTAGTTTGGACAATGATAACTTAAAAATGCTTATTTTATTTAACACAAAGTAAAACCCTGATTATAAGCTCTAACATTATATGTACTTCTCAAATTAAGCGAAAGCTAATTTCTAGATAGGCTAATACAATAAATTCCACTTTTAAAAGGATGAACCTAATTTAAAATTCTATCTTAAATTTAGTGATAAAGAACCTGATTATGTATTGGTCAGAAGATCTAAACTTTTAAAAAATTATTCACTCCTCTCCACTGACTCTGTTGAAAATGAAAATAAAAAAACCATCGAAACAATCCCATATAGAGGCTTCTATTCAAACTAATATGACTACTAATTCTTCAAAATGTAAATGCAATCTGAGAAAATTAACTTCACAGATTGAAATCGTTAAATTGCATCAATTTTTGCAAGGTCTTTTAAAACATGATAAGACTTAAAATAATTTTCAAATCACCAACAAAACAAATTAATTCTTAATTCATTCATTCATAACTTACTGGACAACTAGATAAATCTTAAATATTTAACTAGCTTTATTAATAGTAAAAAATATTATTTATATTTTTGTATATAATACCTCTATAATTAACTAGTTATATTTTATATAATTCTATCCTAACCTCCTTATTTTAACATTCAAACCAAACAAAAATCATTTGCTTTTAATTAAAACCTACTATTTTAAGACTTAAAATATTTAGTTAAACTTTATATTTTAATATATCAACCTCAAAATCCAAATAATTTTAACAATTTTAAATGATTCATAAAAATATTTTTATTATCAAAATTATACAATTTATTTTGAAAAGGCATAAGATAAAAATATTAGTTAGCTTTCTTAAAGATAATTTCTATATATCAATGAAATAAATTAATAAAAAACGATTTTTTAACATAAAACAAGTTTATTTTATAAATTAAAATACATTATTATAACTAAATTATTTATATTAAAATTATTTGAAAACGAATTTAAATGAAAGTAAATAAATAGCAAACAAACTAATATATTATTTATTAATAATTTTATTGTTTTATTTTCAATTAATTAATATTCTCTAAATAACTTTCCTAAATAAACCTTTTTTATCTGCAATCATTTGTATTATATTAATAAAAAAATATTTTTAGAATAGAAAATTTTTAATTTATATCAAAGAATATAAATTAAATTTTATTTTTTAAAGGTTTATTTATTATTAGATGCAAAATAAATGATTGGATAGATATAATAAAATTTATATTAAATATTTTCTTAAAGACTTTTTGACTGAAAGTTCAAATAATTTTACAGAACCGCTTAGAAAATAAAATTGAAAGACAAAGGGAGTTTATAATCCATAAGATTTACATAAAATTATGAACCAAAGTATCGGAATTAATCTGTTATCAGAATATAATATTTCTTTTGAGCTTAATTGAAATTCATTTACCCACTTTTTATTTTTTCTCAAATACAAGGAGAAAGGATTCTGAACAGATATTAATCAATGAATCTATCATTTAATTTTCTTCTTTGTTTGTTATCAAGCAATTTGTTAAATAATTAGAAATAGCTAAGAAATTAAAAGCAATCAAAAAAACAAACAAACAAATTGATTATTAAAGTACCAAATAACAAGCAAACAAGCAACTCTTTAACATTAATAGTTAATATAAAAACAAAAATCTTAATAGACAAGTCTTAGTTAATCAAATTATAAGTAAAAAGTAGAGTCACTAAATAGTGAAGGAAAATCCAAACAAAGTAAAATCACTTAAAGTAAAATAGTTTTTTTTATTCAGTGTAGAATAAAATTTTAGATGTTTAATGGAATATTGATCATTATTTCAATATAAAATTGGTTATATGAATATTTTGATAATTTAAATAATTTATAAGAAAAGTTGTCGTACATTTACATTTACAGTAAACTAATTTTCTGCACTTGAGTAGAACGAAATGCCACCTAGGAAAAATAGACCGAAAGACGAATAATAAGAATTAGGTTTAGTACAAGATACAAATAGCAAGTATGGATAGTACAACCAAATTGATAACAATTATGAATTACAGAAATATTAAACTACCAATGTAATTAATTATGGCATATTTTCTGTTCATTGATTTTTGAAAAAAAAGTGAATGAAAAATAATCAATTCTCCAATAAAAAATGAAAATACTTCCATGAAATGGAGCAAAAAAATATGATTAACTATCATATCAATATCATTAACAATTATTATTAAATTTATTATTAATTCATCTTATAATTTTGTGTTTATAAAATAGATTGATATTGTTATCTTCCATTAATATAAGGAGAGTAAAACTTTATTCTAGCATTAAAAAGCCTATATAAATCAAAACAATGAAATTGTCCTTTCAGAAATTCTCAAAAATATCAAAGCTTCAGGTTTTGAGTTTACAAATGCAATGATTTCTTATTTTGACCCTATTTCTGATCTCTATAGATACTGCGGGAGAGATCCATTGGACCACACAGTGGGAGTTCCAATAAGCTGCATAAACAGCAATCAAGTACAAATTAGTATTTTTTGATAAAATGCAAGAAAAAATTACTCTTTTACTTTGAAAGTTGAGAGTTAAAAATAAAAAACTAAATTATATTGATCAATTAAATGTTAAATATGAATTGTGAGTAATTATTTAAAATATAATAAATAATAGTTGGAAATTAAGTTGAGATGTGGCCAAAGAAACATTGTTGATATGCTTATTTAAGAGCAAAAAAATAAAGAGGAAAATGATGAAACTGAAGCAAGATTGAATCCAACATCAGCCAATGCAAACTAAAAAAATAACAGAGTAAAAGAAAGAAAAATAGGAGAAGTAGTTGAAAAAGTAGCTCTATGGCGTAGGTTCTACACAGGTTTTTATGATGAAAATGGCAAGTTTATTAACATGCCACTTGATAATGCAGCTTTAAAAGTTGGAATCTCCAAAAAAACCTTAGATGATTATCTACTTCAAATAAGGTAATTAATAAATAATATAAAGCAAATAACTATTAATTTCTTTTAACTTTAAAGAATATTTTAAGAAATATAGAATATATATATTTTAGAAGAATTATTTATTAATAATAATTTTATAAATAATAATAGGTGTGGAAAAAAGTATGGCTTCAATTTTAACAAAAACTTGAGTGAAAGAATAGGAAAATTAAGATCCTTTGTGAAGTCACACAAAAATAAGGAATCCAACAACTAAGGCTACGGAGGCAATGACAGTGGTGGAGAAGATAATGACGCCTGAATCCCAAATAGGGATAAAATGCAATTATAAACACAAAAATTATATAAAATAAATTTGCATTTAAATAAAAAATCTATAAAAATAAAATTTGCTATCAATAAATCGAAATATATAGAATTAACTGTTGACTATCTCTATTAATATATATAAAGTTATAAAGAAGTATTATAGATACCTTAGCTTTTTAAAGCCCTATAGAAAGTTTTTTCTTTCATCATATAGTATTTTTGAGTAATTTTTCAGGTAAAAAGAAAATAATCATAAATATTATTTTGCAATTAATTATTCCTTCAAATTCTTAGCATAAAACAATTTTTTTTTTAATTTTATGATCTTATTTATTCACTAAAAATAATTTCTATGGATAATTATTAGATTATTTAAAATTTTAAATTTTAACAAGAAGTAATTATAATATTTAATAAAAGAGAAAATTAAATTTTAAAACAAATATTGAGGTAAGTAAATGTATTAAATATTAGTTAGTTTTAAATACCTAAATTTTTATTTTAAAAATTATTAGAATTATTTGTCTAAATATTAATTAGAATTAATTAGTATCTTTAAATTTAGTATTTTTTATATTTATATATAATGTTTTCATTTTATTTTTTTACTTTACTATATTAGTTGATTCTATAAAATTTAAATTACTTTAAATTTCAATAATATCAACATATTTATATTATATAAAATTAAAATCTAGAATTTTTATATCTTGAACTATATAAATATCTATTTTAATTGTTTTGTCTATGAATTAATTTAATAATTTTTGTTATGTTTTATCTTCCTTTCTATATTATTTATAAAAATAAATTAGTGAATTTAATTAAAATTACTTGGATGTTTTAATCTTTTATTTTTCCGAATATTTTTAAATTGATTATATATTGCATTTAAGAAAAATTTAATCAAAGCATTCATCAAAGATATATTAAACTTTTTTATCATCTTTTTTTTTTTCAATTAGAAAATTAGAATGCAAATAGAAGTTATTAATTATATTTGGTTTTGTAGACAAGTGTGTTTATTTTCTTAAGTAATAAATTTTTGATAAAAAGTTAAATTATACATGCAACTTAAATAATGATGTAAAATAGTTCATTAGTTGATGCAAATAATTTTTTATTTTTAAATGAAGAAATACGTGCAATAACCTTTCAGAGCAAAAAAAATTTGATCTCCTCAGCTTTAATTAGAAAATTTATTTTTTTGTTTGCTTAGTTTTTAGTTTTTAAAATCAAAATTTAAATGCTGACTGTAATAGCAATTTTAACTTTATGAATCAAAATAAAAGTTAAACAAAATAGATGAAGATACAAACAAAGATATGATAAAAGATTGAAAGATGAAACGAATGAATGAACACAGAAAAACTAGAAGTGTTAATGGATTAACTGAGTTTATTATTGATTAATAATGCATTGTTGATTAAAAATACAATTGTTGCAACTTTTATTGAGAAAAATTAAATTATTTTGTTAGCTTTTAAGTGTATATTTATTTATTTAATAGCTATTTTATTTAACTTTAATAAATCAATTCTTCTATTTGCCATAAGAATCCAACCAGTGCTTGAATTCGTCGTAAAGGACAAGAACTAATGCAGAACCAACTGATCTGTAAACGTTGGACAAGTTACCCTTGAAGAAACCATTGATACCTTCTTGAGCATGGACTTTTTTGAAACAATCAATTGTGCCGTTATAATCTTTAGTTCCTTTACCAGATTGCATCATAAGTCTTCTACGGACTGTATCAAGAGGATATGAGACGGTTTCAGAGAAAGTGACACAAACTTAGGCGAAGAAGAACTTAACGAAAAGGTTTGCCTTTCTTTAGTCTTCACCAAATGCCCATCTTTTACCAGTATCGAAAGTACCAAAGTACAAAGCTCTGTAAACAAAGATACCGACGAGTGAAACGCTCAAACCTCTATAAATACCTTGAAGACCGTCAGTCTTGAAAGTCTTTGCAACACAGTCGATTAAACCCTTATATTAACGACCAACATCGTTAGCTAATCTAGTTCTGCAGTAATCAAGAGGGTAAACAAACATCATAGAAGTAGCACCAGCCATACCACCAGCAAGAGTGTTACCTAAGAAGAATTATAACTTTTGAGTTTCAGCATTAATTCCCTTAACGAAGGATCTTTGGAAGAAATCCTTAGTGGCAAAGTTAATAGCAGTGGTGGGGAAATATCTGATGACGTTAGCCAAGTTACCCTTCCAGAGAGAAAGAGGGCCTTCTTCTTTGACACAACGAACGAAACAATTACCAATACTTGTGTAAGGGTTATTCTTCAATTCAGGAATGGTATGTTGACTTTACATCAAAAGCTTAACTCTTTCGATGGGAGCACATACGGTCTTGGCGATGGCACCAGCGGTACCACCCATAAGCAAATCCTTGACGAATTGGCTACCTTGTCCTTGCTAGCTATGTGACATTTCTGTTTTCCTATTTAGCTTTTATTTTGAATTTAATCAAATAATTGGTTCTTTTTCTATTTAGAATCCTTTTTTTTAATTACAAAATTATTTATTATATTATTTTTCAACTTGCCTTTTTATTTAATTTATTCGTTTACAAACAAGCAAGCAATCAATCAAAAAATAATTAAATAAACTAATTAATAAATAAATAAATAAAAAGCAAATATTTATTCATTTATTTTTTCTTCCTTTTAATCTTTTACTCAAATATTTATTGATATCTGCCACTCTTATTTTAAAGTTTGCTATCTATTTTTCGCGCATTAATACTAGACTCCATTCATTCTTTCATTAACTAATTCACTTATTGATATATTAATTATTTTCATCAATCACTTAATTTTTCAATAATTTTGATAAATCTTTAATAAAATTTATTAAGTATCCACATTATTTAAAATCAATTAGATAGTTAGTCATTCAATATCTTTCTTATGAATTGATAAATATAGTATTAATTCATTATTTAATGCTGATTTTAACCTTTCAATTTTATTATTCTTTATTTAGTAATAGATTAAAGCTACTCATTCAAAAAATAATTTCTCTCTTTTTCTCCTGATAAAAAGTATTTATAGCCCAATTCAAATAATTTCAACTCAAAAATCAATTAAAAGCACTACCTATTTCTATTTTCATAGATTAGATTAACTTAAGCTTGCTTAATTTTGTAGAATCATAGAAATTTTCTTGATTATTTCTTTTTAACAGGTACTCGACTATTTCGTCACCTAAAACTCAACGATGATGTATTAATACATTCTAAACATATTAAAAAATAAATTGAGCTAAAAAATGTAATATAAAAAACCCTTAACATTTAACTCAACGAAATTATTTCAAAAAATAAAAATGAATTCAACTAGAATGAAAAAATATCATTCTATTTCTTCATTATTTATACTAAAATAAATAATTAAATCTCAAAACTCTTTTATGAAAATTTCTGATTAAATTATTAATTTTAGAGGAACATTTTTTACTTCAAATTTATCTTCAAAAAGATATTTCTTTTGCAATATTTCAAACTATCTTAAGATATGCTTTTGTTTTTTCCACAAAATTTCTCCAACAATTTTATTCAATTTGTTAAAATTTTAGCTTCATCTTAAAATTTTCTAATAAATCAAGCAATTCGCATTTTTATTATAATATCCATATAATCATTGTATTTAATAATTTTATAATTTATATTTTTGCTCTTACCTCAATATTCAAAGTAAAATTAAAATTAATAATTTATTTTTAAATAATTCCAAAATCATCCCATTTGTCAATATTTGAAGCTTATCTGATAGAATATATAAACAAATATTTTTTTTATTAATAAAATTCTTTTATATTTAAAAGTCTGATTTAGTTACTTATATTGAGGACATTCAAATGTTCTCTTTATTAATGTTTTTAAATCATCAAAGATAATAAATAAATCTACTAACTATTAAAAGAAATTAAAAACTTAAAAAATTTAAACTATTTATCTGATTAAAATATTTTTTATTTTTAAGTATAAAAAGGTTTTTTTTCTAAAAAATTAATGCAATTTAAACAAAATTATATAAATGCAAATTAACTTTAATTCATTCATACGAATTAACATAGAAATAAAAATATTAATAATATTATTTTGAATATTGAATTATTAGCAAAAGTGTTTGAATTTTAATCTTTGTTTCCATATTAAATGTAAGAAAAAGTTATTAAATTATTTGGATTATTTTACTATTTGAGTTAAAGAGATGATATAACTTTTTGAGTAGAAATTTAATCTTTAAAAACCTGTACTTTGACAAATATGTTATCTGAAATTGTTAGCGATAAATATTCTGTACTATTGCAATACTAAATGTCAAAATTGAAGTTGTTTTATTCACTTATATATTAAGGGAAATTAAAATAATTTTTTATGTCTAAAGTTTCAGCTGATTGTATGAGATAAATATTTGATTATTATACTTGGCTTGAGTAAAGAGTAACAATTTATTATGTTTTATATTAATTGTATCCAATAAAAACGGTATATTGATTGCCCTTGAACCCTAAAATAAAATAAGAGAATGCGTCTTAGTAATAATATTAATAGGCTTAAATTATTTCAAGCTATTTACTTGCATTAATACTAAAAGTTATATCATATATGAAAGAATTTCTAAAAGCTATTAAAAATTGAGTGTCTTAATACTACTGAATTGAATAAATGTAATCATCTTTTTATACAATAAAACTAAATTGTTTTAAAAGATCTTAAATATTGTAAACTCTAACATCATCACTGTTTCTATCTATCTGTTAAATCAGCCCTGAAGGATAAATCAAAATTTGAGTATTATATTCATTTAAAACATGAATATTCATCAAAGAATAGAAACTATTACTTTGCTTTAACAAAGAGACTTCTTTGTTCTTATCATTAAAATTTAGTAAATATGGTTACATAGAATCATGTAAGTAAATGTAAATTAAACCCTGATAGCTAATTATTCTAATGAATTAAGAAATTTAAATTTCTGATTAATTCAGATTATAAATATCTGGACGTGAAACCTAAGCATTTTTAATTATTTCTCCACTAATTTGGTATTAAATTTTATATCTATAAATTTTTTCATAACAAATAACGTACAGATTGAAATGATAGAATTCATCAAAATATTCAATTGATGCTTTATCATCTAAAATTTAGCAACGCTTAAAATTTCCTATTATTCTAAAAAAACTATTTATGTCTTCTTCAAGGAGTCTGATAGTTGCTTATTAGTTATAAAGAATACTAAAAATCTTATCAATATTTTCATTGTCTCTATAAACGATGATTCTATTAATGACACTAGAATACTAATCACTTTCCCAACCTAAAATACAACTATTGAAAATCTATGTATCACAAAAATAGTTTTCTGTGTCTTCATATTTTTATTTGTTTCCAATCCTTTATATAAATTTCTAAATAGTAAATTTTCCATGATCAACTATTCCATATTTTGTATTAGCGTCTCTATTCACAATAATTGTTATTCGGAGCTAGTTCATTTCTTAACTTTACAATTAGCTCATGTTTTAAATTACCTCTAATTACTTTTTCATTATCCTTGTTCTAAATTATGAATCTTATTGATTAGCTATCGAAACCAATATTTCACTACTAAATTGTAAATTTTAATTGAATTGATCCACACCTATATTAATATCATATAAAACGCTTACTTCATTAAGAACAATAATAGAAGATTCAGAATTAATTGAATACAAGATATTAGGAGCGATAACTGTTTTTTTAGGATCAAAAGTCAAAGTTGTAAAGAGCTAATTTGACCACGATTTACTATTTATCCTGTATAAGTAAAAAGTATTTTTTTATGTAGATTAAATATATGCATATTCTTAAATTGAATGTCTTTTTGGGATGATTATTCCATTATTACTCACAGGATGGTTGGAATCAATTTATAAATTTCTCATAAAATAAGGAGTTTTGGTTTTAAAATTATTATATGAGTATTATGCAATAGTTTTGAGAGGATCATCAATAACTGTAATCAAAAAGGAGTTCATAAATAGAGTCAGCTATTATTCTTTGCCTTGGATAATAGTTGGAACATTTATCTCGCCAATTAATCCTTAATTAATATAATTGTAAGCAATAATTGACTAACTGTTGTAGATAAACAATACTCCTTAGATGCATATTAAGTTGGGATTTTTTGAAAAAATAGCTGATAAATCTGTAGTACTAATTATTTGAGCGTATTCACTTTTTTAAAATCTGAAAATATATTAAGTAATTTTTTCACCACAAAAAGTAAATAATATTCTGTAAGCAGGATCAGTAGCAAATGCGAAATTTGATTCAGCGCATGATACTTATATTTAGTTTAACTGAAATTACTCCCCATCAGAAAAGTGAACAAATGGAATAAAAATACTAAATTCAGATTAATTTTTGTTAATTTTAAGAGTGAAAGAACCTTAATTATCAATTTGGTTAATTGAGTAATAAATCCAAGTTTAGCAATTCAATAATTAGATTCTTCCTTATGGTTAACTACTTTGCAAAATAGCTGATGTTTTTGCCCCATATAGGTCATAGACTTAGCCTATATTTGGTAAATCTTTAGAACACAAGAAAATTGAAGAAAAATATCCATCTGTTTGATAACAAGTACAATTTTGATCTAATTTAATTTAATCAGTATTCTTTACCTCTAAATATTTAATAACTTTATAATTTGAAATCATATTTGGATCTACATAATCAGTGGCAATTAAATTAACATCTGATCCTTAAATATAATCTTCAATAGGAATGATGTACTAACCTATTTATGAGAAATTTTGAATTGTTTTTTGTAAACTAATCTAGCTTTATGAAAAAAATATTTAATTTTGTTCATCAATCTTAGGTACTATCTATAATTAATAAGTAGTTTATGATGTTGTTTTAATAGATAGTTCAATAGGTAAAATTGTCATAGAATCAGTTTATATAACAATTTATGGTATATTTATTTCAGCTGATATAGTAATCGAGTATTTATTGATATTATTATATATGTAAAGTAAAATTTTATTACCTACATTAAGAGTAAATTTAATACTTAATCTATCTTCACATACTTGTTTTTAATAAACTGCTAATTACTTATCAATATCAAATAAATATAAATAATTATCAGAAAACAAAACCATTAATTTTGATGAAATAAATTCTATCATTTAAAATTATTATAATTTAAATTATTTTATTGATTATTATTAAAGTGGTTACTATATTATACTCTCATTTGAAATAAATTTAAATATTGTTAAATCCTTATTAGCTATCAAGCAAATAATTAGATTGTTTCCTATCCTTTTTGCCTACATATAATCAATCTTCAAATTAGATAAATTATTTAACTTTATTACTTAAAAGACAAGGCTTTCATCAGTAAAATCTAGTGACGCTACTTTAATAAATGAAGAACTCATAGATCTGCAGTATTTAAATAAGTATTTTCCAGTGTCAACTTAAAATTGCTCAATTTAGCATTGTTCAAATACGCTTTTAAGGAATACTTATTTGAATTAAGAGTCTAACTTTATTAGTTAGTATTCTCCAGCGTCTGCCTAAATTATATAGATATATTTCTATGGTCCAGGTATTGCAATATGCTTAAAGAGTGTTATATTGTCTAGAGGATTTATTTCAATCTAACCTTAAGAATTTATTTAGTATCTAAAGGACTTAGATTAATTATCCACATTAGTATATGAAACGAATCCTTAGGATTTTGAATAAAAGCTTCCATAAAAGGACTAAGCTCTTTCTTTAACTATGTCTAACTATTAGTAAATAGATGCTACTAATTTCAAGCATGAACATCCAAAATCTATGGAAAATTACTGATATATGAGAAGAATTTAAAGATATGATTGACTTAAATATTATTATTTGACTGAAATAATATATTTTGATGAATCTCCTGAATCTATAGAAGCTAAATAATCTAATAATGGTAATTAATCTTAATAAGTTTAGAATTATTAATATGGCTAAAGTATTTAGGCTTATGCGGCATCCGCTAAATTCACTTCAATTATAGGTTCTGATACAAACTCATTTAGATATGAGATGTATTATTCATTTTGTTGTATGATTAAATACTTCTATGTATTAACTATTTAGGTCTTTATACTCTAACTAAATATAAAAAACAAAAGTACTAAACAAATTATTCTTCCTTTTTTTGTCATAAATATGATTATTAGCTTTTTATATTTAATTTATTTTTAACAAAATTTAATATAAAAAACATTTGTAAATATATTTATTGATTTTTATATCCTAAATCGATTATATATTATGCTAAAAATAATCTGATTCAAATTTACCATAAACTTTTCTTACATTTTTCATAATAGGTATGCCTCCTTATTAAAAAAAGCAAACTGATTTAATTGTTTACATATTTATACACTAATAAATAATAATTATAAAGTTAGTATATGGAATGACTTTCAACTATTGCTTAACAACATGACAATAATGTAATTCTTTTACATATTTCAAAAATATATTAATTTTTAATTAAATAAATATAAATATGAGATAAAAATTGAATTAAAATAAGTATTTAAAAAATTATTTTATTCAAAATTTATTAGAAAGAAGTTATTTAAATCTAAATAAAAAATTGTATAAATTTATAATTTTTCCTATACCTATTTTCGAATAAATATTTATATAGTAATATATAATAGAACAATAAATATTATTCAATGAAATAAAAAAAAATAAAAAAAGGTTTTGAATTTTTTAAATTATTTTTAATTTTGGAATAAATTAAATAAAGAAGCTATAACAATTTTAGACCATGATTTTTAAAGTTTAAAATGGCGAGGATAATAATAAATAAAATATTTTATAAAAGATGAAATAAGAGGTATACTTATTAAAAAATGATGCTTATTTTATTAACATACATGATTATAAAAATTAAGATTCAATTAATTATTTTTTAGTAAAGCTAGAAAAATCATAAAAACAAATATTTAATTTTGTTAACAAAGAATAATCAAATTTATTAATGATTATTTAATAAATTTGATGGATTTTATAAATTAAAATATTTTATTTTATTAATTTCCTGCTAATCATAATTTATTATCAAAATAATTTTGGTAATTACTCATAATATAAATAAATACAAATCTTTAAATAAAAATTAAATATTTTCAAATATCTAATCAATATTCTTTTAGTATGATATTCTGAAATATTTGATGAGAAGTAAAAAAAATAATAGTGTGTAATTTGATCTACAATACAAATTTCTTTTATTCTTATCTATTTTTATAATGCAAATAACTTTACATTCGCAATTTCTAAATAATAATAAAAATAAAAAATGAATGTTATTTTATATACATATTATAAAAATTATTCAGGATTAACTAATCTATTTTAAACATTGCAATTAAATTAATTAAAGCAGTCCTTATTGTTTTTTAATTATTTACTTTTTGATAAATTTATGATTCATTTTCCAAACAACTTTAAATAATTTAATTAAATAACTATTAATTAAGTAACTATTTAAAAGCAAAAAGTAGAGTTAACATCACTTAAACAATCTCAGTAATGATTGATAAATCATCATTATAAAGCTCAAATTCAAATTTGCATAACTGTGAAAAGCTCGATCTAACAAATTTAAAAGGTAAAAGTGAGAAGGAAATAATATATGTATAAGCTTATGAGCTTAATTCTATTTAGAATGGGTCTGATTTGCTTGGCTTAAAGATAACAAGTCAAAATGTTGATAATAGCTTAGATATTAAAAATTGTTAAATTTTAGAGGATTCATCAAAATATTAAAAGATTAGTAATAACTAAAGTGAATCTTAATCCCAGAATATTAGCAATTCTTTTAGAAGAAGAAATGGATAATCTGCTTTACTTTCACCCATTTCTAATAAAGCGAGGTGCTAATAAGACCTTAAAAAGAGTTATCTGTTTTAATTAAATAAATAGGCTTTGAACAACAATAATAATATAAATAAAAATGGAAATTTAGGTGTGATTTTCAAATTTGACATCAAGCACTTATAAAGAGTAAGGAAGTAGATAAAATATTTTTATGATTTGTTTACTCAGAGCGGAAGAATATTTTATTTTGAGCAAAAAAAGATAAGAAATAGAATTAATGATAAATGTGATGCATTTGAGGATAAAAGCAATAAATTTTTAAAATTGTTGTACATACTTAATTAAAATTTACCTTTTCTTTCATCAATAATGAAAGTCCTCTCATCTATCCCTTTAATTGATCCGGATGGGATCTCAAATTTCATATTTACTTTTATCTTTTGTACTTATAACACATTATTTTATATATTTTATACGCTCTTTGGAATATTTAAAGCTCCTGAGAACATATGTATTGTGTTAGATTATGTCACTATTATATTTTGGATAGCTGAGATTTTAGTTAAGCTCAACACTAGCATACTTATTAATAAGCAGACTATAAGTAACAAGAGAAAAGAAATCTTTTTGAAATACTTTAAATAGCGATTCTTCTTTGACATTGTTCCTCTTTTAATGATTGGAGTTATTTAATAGTAGAAATATGAGGTTTAGCTTTTTTTGAGGTTAATTATCTGCATAAAGTTTAAAAATCAATTTAAAGACGCTGAAATGATTTAAAAATTCTTTGTGATGACATTCTAAAACTACTACGTCATATAACTAGTCAATTTAATTATTAAGCTGTTTTTAATAGGTCACACAATTGCTTATTTCTACTACATAATAGGTCTAGTAGAATTAGAGTACTTAGGAGAACCATAAACATGGTTTGGAGATAGTGTTTCTAATGATTTGGTATGGTGGAAGCTATATTTAGAGGCTTTATTTTGGTCTTTAACTCTGATGATAACAGGCTCAAATACAGCAACTACTGCATTTCAATAATTTTATGCCACATTTATTATGCTTTTTACATCTATTGTATTTGGGTATATTTTGAATGTGATTGGAGTTATTCTTGAAGAAATCGATGAAAAAAATGAAAAGAAGAGAAAAGATTTGAATGTAATAAATGAGTATATGAGACAAAAAAAAATATCAAAGTAAATTATATACTTTGATTAATAGATTATATTATAATTAATTAATTAATTATTTTAAATCAATAGGAATCTTTAGAAAAAAGTTAATAATAATATTGAATATTACTATGAAAAGAATTTAAAGAAAATTGATGAAGAAACTGGTTTAGTATTAAGCAAAATATCAAAAGAATTAAATGACTAACTTTTTGAAGAATACAGCAAATAAATCATATCTCGAATTCCTCTTTTAAAAAATAACTTTTCTGAAGAAGCTCTCAGTGAAATAAGATATTCTTTTGAAAAAGCTTTCTATCTCCCTAATTAAATGATTCATATCCAAAATAGTGACCATTCAAATGATCTTCTATTTATTGTGGAAGGATAAGGTAATATTTTTAAGAAATTTTGATATCTACTAATGAAAATGTGTTTAATAATCACTTGCTATTTTATAAAAATATGACTAATAAAGGTTATTGAAAAATTAACTGAAATTAAATTTCGTTAAATTTATTTTTTTATATTTGAAAAAGAAAAAATGAATAATTTATCTAATTCCTAAAATTCTTCCTTTAATGAAATATTTTTTTTTATAAGTTGAGGTAAAAAAAAACTTTGATTAAAGCTAACCTGATAAGTAGATAAAAATTTTCAAATGTAAAAAAGATAATACAGTAAGCGCTTTTAACTTTTTTACAGGGTTCAGTAGAGATTATTGTATAAAATCATTGGGTTTTACCAAAATTATTAAAATAAAAAGAGATGAATTCATCAATTATTTAAGGAAATACGAAAAAGATTTTGAAACATTTAATTAAATAAAAGATAAATTTATTTATGATAGCAATTTTGTAGATATTGGACATTAATGCCATTACTGTAATCAGAGAACTCATTTAGAAATTGAGTGTCCGTTTGTCTTTTTTAACAAGCAGCATTGTTCTTTAAAATCAGTTTTTTAAAAAAACAGAAGTTAAGAGAGATAGAAAATACATCGTAAAATGTTTAATATGAATTCTATTCTAAATAATAAAAAAGTAATTGACTCTACTATTATCTTCCTTTAAGATTTTTCTTTAAATCAGATTGAAGAAAATTAAAATGATATTTTAACTGATTTATTTTCAGACAGATTTTATGAAGATTCTTCAGTTGAAAATTAATTCAGTATTAAACTTTAAAATAATACCAATGATATTCATGATGAAAATGACATAAACAATAAACAAGAAATTAAGCATCAAATTAGTAGTGAAGAAGTCAAAAGTTAATAAAGCTCTAAAAAATAATTAGCTTTTCTAAAAAAAAGCAAAAACAATAATATTTTAAAGAAAGATCCTTTTAGGTCTGATTAGTTAAATATCTCTCCTCACATCATGCATATGAATAGCCGGAAAAATTATTTTTCTGAAATCTAAACATAGAATAGCTGTTGTGTTTAAAGTATCTACCAAATGTTAGTAATTTATCCAATCTTTTTCAATTTTTAATTATTAAAAAATCTTACAAAAAAAGGGCTTAAGAAATAAACAATAACTTAATTAACAAAATGAAAAAATTATTTTATATTTTACTCTTTTAAAATTGTAATTTTTATAATTTATTATTTTTACTTTTAAAAATATATAAATTTACAATTTAAGTCACATAAAATAAAAAATTTTTTTTATTAAAATATCAAAATTAACATTTAAATATTTAATTATTAATGTAATTTTAAATAGAATGATAAAATTTCAAGCGAAAATCAGAAAAACATGAATAATTTATCATAGATTACTCATAAAAACCTTTTAGCATAAAATTCTTAACAATTAGTTGAAGAAGAGGAACTTAGTTCATTAATTTTAAAAGAAAAAAAGTGCAAAAAATAAGATAATTAAATGAAGAGTGATAGTAAATAAGAATTTTAGGCCTTTTTTACAAAAAAAATATCTAAAATTAAGTCAAGCAATGTTTTAGATTAAAATGAAGAAAAATTTGAATGGCTATTTGAAAAGATGTAAGACTTTAAATATTACTACATAACTGGAAATTCTAAATTTATAATTAAAAGGCATAATAAATTTATTAAATAAAATAAAAAAAAGTACTTAAAAAATGAAAAAAAGCAGTGAATTAATATTTAGTATTTATATTTTATATATGAAATTTACACCTGTAAAATTTTTATGAATACATTTTTTATTCAAATATTAAATTTAATTAATAAAAATACTATCCAAAATTAGGGAAAAAATTTTTATTGCAATAGTTGATTATATTTTTATAAAAAAAATTAACTTGTTTTTTAATTAAATTTACTTAAAAAATTTATTTTTTTATTAAATTTTGAATATTTTTTATAATGAATACAGATAAAATAGGAATCAAAAACAGATTAAAAAATCTAACTTTCAAATTTTAAATAAAATAATATCCAGCTGAATAAACTTTTATCTTCTCATTAAAATTACTATCATTGATTTTAAATTGCAACAATATTCAAAAATTTAATTATAACAACTATACCTTTTAGATTTTTCATAATTAATTTATATTCTTGTTTATCATGAAAATTATCTTTATCTTTATAAAAAATGAAGTTCTAAATCATCTAAATTTATAAAAATTTCTTTTGTTATAAAAATTATTTGAGGTAGACAGATGCAATTCAATTAATATCTTAATCATCTAAATTTATAAAAATTTCTTTTATTATCAAAATTATTTGAGGTAGACAGATGAAATTCAATTAATATATACATAAGAAATCAAAAGAATTTATTTTTCTTATATTAATAAAAATTAATTGTAACAAGATCTTTGGTTTATAATCTATTGCACGATTTATTATCAGCTCAAATTAAAAAAAATAAAGATAAATTCTTATAAAAAATTGAAAAATCAAAAAATTCAAAAAATCAGGAAATCAAAAATCAATATGCAAAACATTATTGAAATTACAATAGAAAATTAGAAAAACTTTAAAGTTAAAATAATAGGAATATCATTATCTATCCTTTCAATATGCGAAGCTCTTTTGTTGTACTTAGATGGGGAAATTGATTCTCTCTGCTTTATGTTATTGATTTGGGGTGTTTCTAAGATAATGGCTGTAATATTGCTTTAAAAAAAGATTAAGCCATAATCATACTTGACTATTTTTCTTAAGTTAATATTTCAATGTGAATGGCTTATCGAAAACTGTTAAGCAGATTTTTAAAAATTAAAATCAATAATTTAAGTAATTTTTATAGTTTACCCTATTAGCTTTATAAATATTTACTTGATATCTGATAATAGAAATATTTTAACTTGGCTATACATCTTTATATTAACAATTAATACTATCGTAATATTATGGATAATAAGATAACTTTTTTCGGTTTTTTCTAATATTTGCTTTATTTACTTAATTACCCAAGTTTTTCTGATCAATAAGCAATTAGCACTTGGATTATTAACGATGAATTTAATAGCTTTTGCTCTGCATTATTACTATTTTGAGTATAAATATTATTAAGGGATACATTTTAAAAAGTTTTCAAGAAATTTAATAAAAATTTTACTGAACATAAAATTTCATAAATATATCTCTTTTTATACCTATTTCAATTAGTTATAGATTTTATAGGAATGGTATAATTTAACTTAATCATCTATTTAATGCCTCAATTTAATTATCTTATTTGTCTTAAAAATAATAAACTTCCCATTGCTTATTTCATATGATATAGTTTTTTACATATTTTATTTCTTAAGTCTTCCCGAATTCTATATACTAGGAGCAAGTATCTTAAATAAATTAACTAAAAAGAAGGACTATTAATTTGTATAAAAGCTACACAAGCATGATAACTTAAGTATATTTAATGATGCTTTATATAAAGTTAATAACGACAAATTTACTAAAAGCTGTAATATAACTATTAAAATAAATGCAGAAGACATTAGGAATTAAAATAGGCAAACAGTTTTTTCAAATATCTAAAAACTGAAAAATGTGATTAATAATGCAAACCAGAAATAATACTAGAAAACTTAAATTTAAATTTACGAAATAAAATCTAGTTTTATGATTGATATTAATTTTATGTATAATTTATACAATAGGATCCGCTAAACTATTAAATTAAATTTGAATTTCTTCGAAGATCCTCTATAATAGGAGCTTCTTTAAAACTTAATACCAGCATTGATTGAATAAAAGACAGAAGTAATTACTTATATAAATTAGTAAAAAGTTGTAGATTCATTGATAAATATGTCTTAATTTAGTTTGATATCTTATGATAATTAATGCTGTTAGAAAATTAATGAAGTTCTTAATCTTACAATAAGATCAATAGTTAGAAATAACTTATAGGTTTTAGTCTTTTTAATGAAAATATCATCAATATTTCCAATAAACCCGTAGCATCTATTATTTGATTTGTACTCAGTTGATGCATGAATTAATGTAAAAATTAATTTAAAAATACATTAAAAAAAATATGTATGTTCAATCGTTTTATTTATAATATTTAATTTTTTAAGTAATTATTTTTAGTTAATTATATAAATAAAGACTAAATTTATATACATTTCTGAGGTTTGTTTATGGTATTTTTAAAATTAAATATTTTGTCTAAATTAATTAATTAGCAGATAACCCAATTTTAATTATAAAAAAAATTAAAAATTTAATTCCTAAATTTAAGTTTTTAAATAAAGATTTTATAAAAAAAATTTTTTAATACAAAAAAATTACTTACTTATTTATAATAGTTTCACAAATATTCAGATTTAAGATTTGAATAATTAATTATTTTAAAATGAATAAATTCTTTTTATAAAAAAATCAACTTTTTATTATATAATAATTATATATTTATATAGAATAATTCATAAAATCAAAATAAATATATGATGATATTTATTAAATTTATAATTGTAAATAACGAAATAATTCCAAAAGAATTATTTGTTGAACTTCCTTAAAAGGCAAATGTTATAAGATTATTAGGATCTTATTATCCAATAGGTGCTATATTCGTTTATACAGTATTCAATACAGAAGATTTGTTAAAAAATATCTTTATTCCTAGGTTATCAGATATGCTTATTTGCTCTAATATGCCGTTTGAATACTAAACTTAAATTAGATTAGAATTTATTTCCCAGATGCATTAAGGGTATAACATACTTTTTTAAGATTATTCAATTGTGGATTATATGAGGAATATACCTTGTTATTAAATAGAATTAGAATATAAAGCTATTTTCTGCAGAGTGTCGCTATAGTATCCAAAGAATAAAGTATATTTAGAACCTTTAAATCCTGAAATATAGTTAGGAAAAGCATCTTAGTAGTAGTACTAATAAGCTTAACTTATTACTAATTATCCACTACTATTTAATAAGAAAGTTACATCATAGATATAATTATTTTCAATTGCGATTCTAAATTAAGTGTCTGTGTACTGCTCGATTGATAAAATAAATTATTTTTCTGGTAAAATAAAATTAAATTGCTACAAAAGAGTTGCTAAATCATAGACATCGATATTTTCTGTTGATCTCACTTAGGACTAGATTATACCAGTAGGATAAATTGTTACTTAAAGGTTGAATTAAAATAAAAAGTAAATACTATTTTGAGAATAGTATGAGTATTTTTACTATATAATATTAGCTTATTTACTAATATTATCTAAAGTGATCAATGAAATTTAAGCTTATCCTTTATAATACAGATTTAACTAATTATTAGCACTAATTATTCTTTAAATCTAGGGAATAGGTATTTACTAATTAAGCTAATAAATATTCGGGGCAGAAACACCGGTATTAATTATTAGTCCAGAAGTCTAATTATATTAGTAATTTATTTGATATTGCTTGATTTAATTTATACAAACGATGTATAATTAGAATTGATAGTTTTATTATTAGTCGATTTAAAAAGATCCATTATCATCTAAAACAGCGCATCCATTAAATTACCCTTGGATCGTAAAGAAGACGCTTTTAATTTAATTTTACTCTATAGTAGCATTGTATTTATATTAAATTGTAAAAGCCTAATTCTATTGTGGCATGTTTGTGTTTGACATTCTCTAAACTACTTCAGAAATTGAGTCACTTTACCAACCTAATAAGCATGCATTGAATGTTTACCAGTCTTCAAAATAGAAAACTTATCCACTAACATAATTGGTGTCTTGTATTTAAGTTCTTACTTAATTCAAAGTACTTGCTTGGTTATTAACAACACCATATTATGTGCTAGCATCTCTATTAATTACATTAGTAATTAATAATGAACTGGTTTCTTACAACAACTTTTAACCTGAGTTCTGAGTAATTCTTTTTATTTATTACTCTTTGAGTAGCTTTAATTAACTCTTACTTTATTTACTTGAATCCATTAATGAAATTTAAATTTAGGCGATATGAGATAAGGTTGAAGTAAATTCAGTTTCATTTAATCCTATTTAACATAAAATACTTGCTTCTGGAAGTATACCTGTATAAGACTCTGGGTTCATAACATATAATAGATTAGAAGCTACTACTGCTTAGCTAGGATTAAATGTTAAAGTCGTGTAGAGTTAATTAGACCATTACTTACTATTTATCCTATACATATAATAAATATCTGTTTTTGTTGATAAAACATAAGCGAATTCATTTTCTGTCTGTCTCTTAGGTATGATTATTCCTTAACTGCTCACAGGATGATCACTATCGATTTACAAATTTCTCATAAAGGTTGGAGTGTTAGTCTTAAAGCCATTATATGAATATTAAGCAATTGTAGTGAGAGGATTGGAAATAACAGTTATCAAAAAGGAGTTCTTAAACAAAGTCAGTTATTAAATTGTACCCTAAACTAAAGTTGGGACATTGATATAGCCAATAAATCCAAAGTTTATGTAATCATAAGCTTGTATTATTGTACTATTATACATAAATAGTAATCCTTAGATACAAATTAGATTAGTTATCTATTAAGAATTCGAGCTTATAACTGTAGTGCTTACTATTTACGCAATTCCATTAGTTTTATAAGGTCTATAAAATTATTGAACAATATTTTAACCACAAAAAGTAAACAAAACACTATAAGCAGGATCAGATGCAAACAAGAAATTATTTTCTGAGCAATTTACAGGTAGATTGTTAAATTATAATTATCCTCCTACTGTATCACGAATAAATGGGACATAAACATAAAATGAAGGTGATTATGGGGTTATTTTCAAAGTGAAAGAGCCTTAATTATCAATTTAATTCAAGGGGTATTAAAATTCTATTTCGCTTCTATAAACAAGAAAGTTAGCACTAGATTAACCTATGCTTCCCATATAAAATGGATAGATTGCGTATAAGTAATAGGCTTATTATGATATACTTGTAGGACAAACGAAAATAGATGAAAAAAACCCATCTGTTTAGTGCGATGTGCAGCTTTCATCAATTATCATTTAGCTAGGTCCTTTCATGCTAAATTATTTCATTAAATTAGCATTTTAGATTATGCCCTGAGCTTATTAATTTATTTATACTTTTAAGGCTAAATCAGCTCCTATGATGTAATCCTCAATAGGGATAGTAAATTAGTTTTCTTGTTTAATATTTGAGAAAGTGTTCTCCAAAATGGCTTCACTTTAAGCGAAAAGGACTGTATTCTGTTAAACAATTTACACATTTATTGATATCTTATAAGTAGTAGAAGAAACTGTCTAGATGGATAGTTAAATAGGTTATGTGGTAGAAGAAGTTGTTTGAATTAAAAGGGAAGGCATATTTACTTCAGCTACAATAGTTGTAAAGTACTTATCATTAGAATCATAAATATATAATATTATCTAATTTCCTAAACTTTCAACGAATTTAACAACAAATCCACTCATACTAACTTAGATTTGATAAACTGCTACTTATTTTTTTATATCAAATAATTATATGGAATTATTTATTTTGGAATATGCAACCATAAGTTTAGAAGATACAAAATCAACTCTTGGTAAAAACTGATTGATAATTGAATATGAAGAGTAACTAAATGGTTCATTAATAACACCATCGTTTGAATTTATTTCGTGAACAGAAAAACTATTAGAGCTCATTATTCCTATGAGAATATTATTTCCAACTCTTTTAATTAAAGGTATACCAAATTCATTTGAAGTCAAAGGAAATGCGTCCAAAATAAGTTTTTCAGATGAAAAATCAACAGATGCAGTTTTTATTTAATTCTCACCTAAATTACGACAATAGTTAAAAAAGTACCTTCCAGTGTCAATCAACGAGAAAGAAGAATTACAATTTTCACCAATCTTCTATAAGATTTGTGAATTGAACTATGAATCAAATTTAATCAACCAATATTCAGTATTTTCTATATACTGAATGATATAAATTGAGTTATTTGAACCTAAAATTGCAACATGCTGATATAGTTAAACACCAGTAAGAGGAATTATTTGTGCTGAACTCTAGCTATTTATAAGGAATCTAAAAGACTTGACAATATTTGTTCCTAATTAATAAGATATGAATCCTTAGTTATATGAAAAGAAGCTACCATACAATTACTAAGGTATCGAAGAAACTTCATCAATTAGAAAAGGGGTAAATGTAATTTACTTAACACAAGAGCATGAAGGATCGATGCTTAATTATTGATAAACCAAAAAAAGCTATATTGTTTGTTAAGAAGTAGTCTGCTACTGTATTTCTATGTTGAATTTTGTTGAAGGACCATAATTAAAAGTTGCAAGAATTTCCAACAAAGGAGGTGAATCTTAGTAAGTAATGAGTGGTACATAGGGCTAGACGATCTTATATGAATCAGAAGGATTAACACTAAATTATATTGCTGGTTCATTAATAAATTCTGAGAAGCTCTAAACATATGTTTCATTCGATTGCAAGCGAAGAAGTTTCTACTTGTTTACTGTTTAAGATTTTACAAAACAAGCTATTAGCAATAGTAAAAGTAAAAAATGGATATTTTTCTTTACTCTTCTCATTATTTATAGATTTTATGCTTTTGTTATTTAATTAATTTTTGTTTAATTTTCTCTTGTGTTTAATAACATCAGTTTTAAAGGTAATAAATACCATATGTTTAATTAGATAAGGAAGATATTAAATTTGATAATTCGCATTTTTATTTACTAAGATTAAAATCAAAATCTAATTTTGAATGATGTTTTGTAAACAAATATTTTTTTAGATATATCCAATTGATGATTTCTGAGTATATAGTTAACGATTATATAAAATCCGAAAGAATATTGTTATAAATCATTATGCTTTTGATTTTTGATTATTGTTTACTTTTTAATGTTTATAGATTTTAAAATTCAAACAGTAGAATCATTTTCATAAAAATGAAAAAGTGAAAAATATGTATAATGATTATTAATTAAAAAAAAACATTTTCATTTTTTATCATTATTATTATCATCCCTATTTTTTTAACTTGCAATTAAATTTTACTTATTTTGTTTAATAAAAAAATTAACTCAAAAATTTGATATTAAAATAAATTTTAATTTTTCCTATTTAAAAACAAGCAGGGTTATTTGAGTAAAAATCTTTAAAAATTAAAAATAAAAAGTTTAATTATTAAACTTAATAAAATAAATTATCTAATAAAATTTAATTCATTAAAAAATATTTTTATTTTCTAACACCTTTATATATTTTTAATAATAAAGTATTTTTTTGTCACTTTTTATATTAAAAATTTAAAAATGTAAGCTGATATAGTAAAAAATTTAGAAGCTAAATTTAATGTAATTTTTTCCTACTCTCGTTAAAAAGATTAGGAGATATATTTAATTTGGGTTTTTCCCTATTCTTTACCTAATAATGATAATCAGAATCAAATTAAATTAAGATTAGCCCTTATAATCTGTAAATCTTTTATGATATAGAAAAATTTTATATTTGAAGTTTTTATCATTTATTAAGATATTATCTCTAGATTTTTCTATTTTAACAATTAAATTTTTATCTAATGAAAAATATCAAATAAATATTTACAAATTTTAAATAGTTTTAAAAAAAAATTAGATTTATAAGTAAATTAGTTTTATAAATTAACATAATTAGAATTTTATATAAAAATATATTTGTTAGTATATGTGATTCTAAACAATTAAAATTATTAACAAAGAAATGATTTAGAATAATATATAAATATTATTTATTTTATTACAAAAATTATTAAATTACATTTATTTATTAAAGATTTTTAATATAGTAAAGTTCATCTATAAACTTTTGATATTAAAAACAAAATAATTACACTTAAAGCATTTTTTTATGTTTTTATTTTTAGTATTTATTAAGACTTTTATTTGTTTGCTATTTACTAATTTTATAAATAACTTAAACTAATATAAATATTTAATTTATTTAATTCTTTAAAAATACAAAATAAAATTAAGAGTAAAATATTTTACAAACTAAATTATTAAATACACGAAATTTAAAAATTAAATTCAATATAATTAATTTTTTGATTTAAAATCTATTTTTTTTTACAATTTTTAATTGAAACAACAATTACTCTTATCTAAAATTTACCTCATATTGTTGTTGAAACTCCCTCATATTTTGAAATATTTTCTAAAATGAATTTAGGCTTCTTTAAAAAATTTTTTTCGAACTTTTTCCAAATCTTTCTTAGCTAATAAGAAGGTTTTACAGTTTATGTAGATTTGAACGAAATATATACTTAAAACCTTGTTATTTTTCTATTTTTTCATTATGAGAAATGTAATTAATTATTTCAATTTATAGAAAAAAGAATTCTTTTACATAAAAAATACAAATTATCTGCTTGATTTAAAAAAAAATGGTATATCTATCAAATAAATTTATTTTTAAAAAAGAAAAAAAAATTT